>NC_086344.1:2907384-3211340 GCF_032445375.1 Bacillus rossius redtenbacheri | reverse complement strand
CTGATAATGTTTTACCAGCATACATATTCTACACAATATTTCTATATTTTTAAATATGTATGCATGCAATCCCAAGTAAAATGTTTTGGTATGTCTGACTGCTTCATATTCAACTACTGGGAGTTAATTTTCTGTTTATATACATTTAGGTAATACATAAAATTGTTTTATATAGTTTCAATTTCGATAAATTTCTTCATAAAGATTTGGAATTAGTAATAAAAACAACCAATCTAACTCGTCGAGTGAGTTAGAACCATAAGATTTCGTGGAAGTCCACCAACAATTAATTCACCGGAGGTCTTCAAAGGTTTTGAGCGAAATACTAAGTTTTTATAGCTCTCATTTTTCTGTTTCTGAATAAAACTATAAACATTACATGACTAGGTTTAAGTGAAATTGTTTATTTAAAACTTTAATTTTTTTAAATGTGAGTAGAGCTTTTTCTACAAGAAAACAGAATTACTTGCTAATTTAGATTCGGCAATAAATTTATGAATTTTACAGCCATGTAATTTTCAAGTCAGACAAATTTAGTTAAACCGTTATTAAAATGTTTTCAATTTTTTTAAAATTACAAAATTTTTTAAAACTATACGTTTCCTTTCGTAATAATGTGCTGTCTTATGATTCATGATTTAAAACTCTACATTTTAAAAGTATATTTTCCAAATCACTAATATGTTATTGCAATTTAAATAAAAAATATTTAAGCTAATAGGTACAGTGATGAATCAGTAAATAACTAAAATATCTTTTAAAAAATTAACTACAAAATTCACAATTTAGCGCATTTTTTGTATGATTTCCACTGATTATCCCATAAACTGCTTCAATACTAAAGCATTCATAGTCGATAACAATTCGTTATCTGAGTGTTTCCATAGTATCACTTGACTTAAATAAATTGTATATTTTAAGAAAATTGGCAGTTCAGCAAACATGTGGCCATTGTCCGATGCATATATTGACTAATACATTCTCAAGCAGTGGGAAATATGCTGAGCTTCAGAATTTAAAAAAATAGAAAAAAAAAACTTTTAGATAATTATTAGTGAAAAATTAAAAAAAATTAATATATAGTATTACTGATGTCGATAAAGCTACAAATTATATGATTCGTATGTTCAAAAGTATTCAGAGTATTATAAATGAAAAATTAGGAAAAAATAAATGAATAGAGACCTGAAAAATTCGCGGATTCATATTGTGTTATGCTAAAATTCAAATAATTATACCTTAGTGCTGCTTCTGCCATTGGTTCACTGTTAATCTGGAGTACTTAGGGTCAATTTGAGACCCTCACTCAATATAAATGTCGAATCACAGGCCACCCAGTCGAGACGACTTACAAGTCAGAACAGTTGGCATTTGCCCGAGTGTGTAGAGGATATTGGAGTCTATGTTGGAGGTCATCGAATGCGCGAATATTTCCTGTCTCTATAGATGAAACAGTGGAAAGAAAAAATGAACTATTATTAACAACTAGCTTAAAAATCTTAGGTAAAGAAAAATTAAATAGTCAAATTAATATTTATATATTTTTTGAAAGGTTTATTTAATTTTTAGTTACGATATTTGCTTTCCTAAAGAATTTCATTTTGATAAGAGTTCAAAAATAGTTGTCATAAAGTGTAATAAAACAAATACATTTATGTAATACGAGTGTAGAGTTTATTGCAGGATTATTTGTATGTTTAATGAGTTAATGTCACTAGATTTCCACTCTAAGCTACTTAATGTTATACAACATTTATATTGTTTTTTTAGATGAGTTTGTCTTCTTTTATATCTCACATAAAACGAATAAATATAGCATTGTTTATCTCAAAGAAGCAAAACACGTTTAAAGTTATAAAATTAATGATTCTAATATGAATTTTGTTCATAAAATAAATGTTTTTAAATACCTAATTAAGTGTTCTTTTTTAAATTATTAACAACTAACCTGAAAAATAGTAAAAACTATTCATTCTTTAGAATAAAAATGATGTGTTTGTGTTTAATCTAGCTTCCTATGTTACATAGATAACTGGTTAAAATCTAGGTATACGCATGAATGTCAACGACTTCAACTGAATGAAAAAGTACATTTATGTTCACGCATTCTTCTAAAACAGTAAACCTCTCCAGCATAAATTTATCCCCAGGAAGATCAAGGAAGGCTTAAAGAATTTCTCTCTGTGTGTATTGTTTCATTTCAGGGTGCGTAATGAATATTTAATATCTTAGGGCGCTCCATAAAAACGTGCGACAGCGTGGAAAATTAAATTTTTTTTTAATAGCGGGTGGAGAGTAGAAAACTTGAAAGGCAAATGTATGTCTTGCAAGAGTCTTGCATGTAGCCATTTCACATGCGAATTCCTTCACAACATCCTCTATTTTCATTTCTGCAACGTATTCGCAGCAAAAGCAATTTCCATTGTGCGGAATTTTTTATATCTGGGATTGTTTTCATGAAATACTAAAACATTACAAATGGTCTGCCTATGGCATAATTCTTTATCTTAGAGAGCATAACACAGATAAGATTTATTTCGTTCCATTTCCACATACTCGGATTTCATCTGAATTTGTATAAATATTTTATTCTCTAGAGTAGCCGTGTGCCCGATGGGAAAGAATTTGATCCTCATCTTCGATGAATTACCAAAAACGCTTATACAACTGACTTTTATGAATTGCCGAAACACCAAGCTCCATATTTCTAACTTTAAAAATTACAAACTTCCATACAAACTTTCATCCCCATATTTAAACCCCATTGGTAGAGACCTGAAAAATTCGCGGATTCATTCGGTGATAGGCTTGAATTCAAACACATATACCGTTTAGATAATTTTTCTATTGGCTTACTGTTCATCTGGACGAATCTCAACCAGTTATAAACCCTTAACCAAAGAAGGATCGAATCACAGACAAACCAGCTGAGACGACTTACAAGTCGGAAGCCAATGAACTTGCGTTATTTTCCCGAGTGTACAGGGGTATGTGCAGTCTATCCTGAAGGCCATCGAAACCGCGAATTTTGCAGGTCTCTACCCATTGTTAGAGACCGGAAAAATTCGCGGTTTCATTTCGCGATAGGCTCGAATCCAATTGTGTTTAAACTTTTGCTGTTTCAGTGATTGGACCACAGGTTGTCTGAAGGAATCAGAGCCAACGAATAATCATGAACGAAAGAAGTATCGAATCAAAAGCCATTCCAGTTAATAGTTGTCATGAGTCAGTAGCCAATGAGCATATGTAATTTGTCCGAGTGCATAGAGGATATTGGAGTCTATCCTATAGGTCATTGAATTCTCGAATTTTTCCGGTCCCTTCTCATTGTGGATGAATTATCATAAATGCTTTCTTAGTGATCACTAGAGACCCGGAAAATTCGCGGGTTCAATAACCTCCAGGATAGACTCCAATATCCTCTACACACTCGGGCAAATGCCAACTGTTCATTGGCTGCTGCCTTGTGAGTCGTCTCGACTGGGTGGCCTGTGATTCGACACTTCTATGAGTCATGGTCTCTAATTGGCCCTCAGTCCTCCAGATTAACAGTGAACCAATGACAGAAGCAGCATTAATGTGTAATTATTTGAATTTTAGCATAACACGAAATGAACCCGCGAATTTTCCGGGTCTCTAAGTGATCACTTTCGTTATAAAAGAAACTTCAATGCAAAATTCCATGCTTCTAGACTCGCCAGTTTAGCTATGCGTTGTCTGTTAAGTCACTGTTCGAGTTTAATTAATTGGATATCTTAAAAAAATAAATTTCAATTTAAAAAAAACATCTTTCTTAAAACAATTATATGATCCCAAAAGAAGTTCTACCAAGCATCGATATATTTTTTTTTTCCAAATATTGAAGCACACGAATATTTAACTTAAAGTCAAAAGTAATGTCACACATGTACTGGCTAGTCAATGTTTTACTAGTAAGTTTAATGATAAAGTTTTAGACATAAATGTCACAAATGGTGTTCAATTCTCAAAACATGAGCACAAGAAGAGGTTAGTATACTCGTTTAACAACCATCTTGATTACTAATGGCTAGAGACATGCAATATTCGCGGATTCGTTTCGCGATAGGCTAGCATCAAAACAACTATACCTTCGTACCGCTTCTGCGATTGGCCCACATTTTATCCGGGGAACTGTGAGCCAATGGGAAACACTAAACCAAGAAAGTGCCGAATTACGGACAGCCTAGTTGAGACGTCTCACGCGTCAGTAGCCAATGAACAGGTGTCATTTCCGCGAGTATTTAAAGGACTGTGGAGTCTATTCTAGAGGTCAATGAATCCGCGAATTTCGCAGGTCTCTACTAATGGCATAGAAAAAGTTCCTGGTGATTTAAACTAACGTTCGGATAACGCCATAACATCTTTACATTTCCGTAAACTTGTTGAATCGTCATATCGTTACGAATTTAGTGTTTATGGATATAGTGTTAGCCTAGTAAAGAAACATCCCACGTCTAGAAAGAGAGTATAATAAAAAATACAGTTATAGACTTTTTTATTTGAGTTAATAATTATGAAAAATAAGGTAAATATTATTTATAAAGATGAATAATTTTAATTGTGTTTAGCAAATAAAGTTTTGATGCCAGTAAACTAACTACAGGGTAAATAGCCCGAAAAGAAGTTGTTGTTTATCCAAAAATAAAACGAATTTATTTATTGGCCATGTGTAGTTGAAGTAAAATAATCTCCAAACGTTTTGATCGACAGTGATGTTCAATCTTCAGGCTTAATATTGCGGGCGAGGCAAAATTGGAAAATGGCCGCGAATAGCATCGAAATTTCCCAGCAGGTGATGCTGGTATTTCAACTTACCGTGCTTGAGCATCATGTATGAAGGGTCATGATGGGTGTTGTTAATATATTTTTATAAGGTTTAATGACAAATTTATTAAAGCGTAGATCGTGTACCTATAGGCCTACGTAAAGTATTTATGGAAACTTTTTCCAATATTGACAGAGTAATCTGAAAAGTAATAGAATAAACGAATACAATTATAACTAGTGCCATGTTTTTTTCACGAAACGATTTCAAGAACAGCTGAAAGTTAAAACAGTGTAGCATCGTCTTGTGTTCCGTGATTTGATGAGTTTCTTTCAGGAACATGTCTACTGTATTATTAAGGCAAATTTGGAATGAGCACTTTGGAAACTCATGTTTTTGTATCTAATAAAAGCATCATCCGATAAAATTCCTTTTTTTTTTTTGCTCTAAAGAAGACGTATCTGAATTAAACCATCTTGGTTTGAACCGTTATTGACAACAAAATTTTTATACCATCTTATATTAAAAAGTGTGTTCTATTTAAGCACAACACGTTATTTAGTGAAATGCCTAGTTGTTTATAGAGACTTACTGGCACAAATAGTTTCTCATGTGAAATAAACACCATGTTTAACATTGAAATATTATCTTTTAATCAGAGTGACTACAACTGTCACAAGACACAAGAATAAAAACGTACAAGTAGTGAAATTTTAAATATAATTTATTAAAATATGATTTATAATTAGAGACCTGCAAAATTCGCGGATTCATTGACCTCTGGGATAGACTCCACAGTCCTTTGAATACTCGCGGAAATGACACCGGTTCATTGTCTACTGACGCGTGAGACGTCTCAACTAGGCTGTCCGTAATTCGGAACCATCTTGGTTTAGTGTTTCCCATTGGCTCACAGTTCCCCGGATAAAATGTGGGCCAATCGCAGAAGCGGTACGAAGGTATAGTTGTTTTGATGCTAGCCTATCGCGAAATGAATCCGCGAATTTTGCATGTCTATTAATAATTAACGGTTACATACAAAATTATATATTTAAGTATAGTAAGTCGGGTAGCATCAGTCTGGAAACAGTGGGCGCCATTGGCTCTGTTCTGCAATCTAAGAGTGAGACACTAAACTATAGCGACGCGCGTGGTAATACGTGTTTGAGCAGTCCTTTGCTAAACAACGTCTTTTGTCCATTTCTATGCTCCATAAGCTGTTCCTCGTAAATTGTTTCCGATGATATTTCAACGTATCGGGCAATTGGGTTCATTACTTCAAAATGATGTGGCTTCAGTCGCCGTATTTTTTTATTACTGCTCGTATAAGACTTGCAGGCAGAAGCTTAATTGTTAAAAATCTTCACCTAAAATTTACGAAGAACGTGGGCACAAATTATCCAGAGATATCCGTTTATTTACCGTTATCTGAGTAAAGTTACGGGTAGTAAGTTCATTAGTTTTGCTCATGAATCCATGAAAATTATATTGGTGTAGGTACTAGCAATACATTCAAAAACCTGTTAAAACTCCTGCAAAAACACCCTTATTACTTCTAAGGGTGTGTTTACCTTAAAAAAAAAAAATCGGAAGTCGAAGTACGACGTAGTTGTCTACGAAGATTCAGTTATGCAAAATTTCGAAGAACTTTCCGTTTATTTGAGTGGAATTCTTCGTTGAGAACTCCTCAGCTTTATTCCAGTCTATGGCCGGAAACTTTCATCTCCCATGTGTGCGCCCTTGTAGGGTAGAATGGGAACCAGGGATCACTCCCCCTTTTTTATCAGGAAAGTGTTAGAGCTTCGGCTATGACCAGAGGCTGAGGCTACTCATCCCAGCATAGTCACCACCTTCACCCCCCACCTCACTCAGCTAACCAGACAGTTGGCTGTGTCCTTAGCCCTTTGACGTTATCAGCACTGCTGGCTCCTTCCACGATCTTCATCACACTGGGACCCCTCAAAATACCCAGTGAACCCGTGGTCCCGTGGAGGTCCTATCCAAACCTCTCCTAGCTGTTCAGAGCTGTGTCATCGCTCACCACGTCGACTCCGCATCGGGCTAGGGAACCCTTGGAGTCTGCTCCAAGCGATCGGAGCACCACCACCAAGTACGAGTCCTACCCAGTCAGAGTCCTCAGCAGGACACCACTCGAGTTGTAGTGTCCGAGACCGCACTGACCTTGTTGTCCTTCTGCCAGTAGCAGGTTCCTTTCTTGTTGAGGACCTTGCACGCCATGAAGGCGTCCTCGTTGGGGTTGACCTCCGTGTACTGCGGCTGCTTGTCGAACCTCTGCAAGGAGCGGGCGCCCCCCACGGCGGCTGCAACAGACAACACGACACACACGTGTGAAACACACTCGCATTCAGCACTGTAGCGCGTCTCATCCTCACGTTGCAGAGTGCATTTCAACGTGAGTGCCCTCTCTCCAATGCACAATATCTGTGCTATTAGTAGAGACCGGAAAAATTCGCGGATTCATTTCGTGATAGTCTAGAATCCAAAAACGTTTGCCCTTTTGCTGCATCAGTGATTGGGCCACAGTTTATCTGAATGATACTCGGCCAATGAAAAAACTTTAACAAAAGAAGTATCGAATCACTAGCATCCCAGTTAACAGGTGTCACGAGTAAGTAGCCAATGAGAAAATGTAATTTTCCCGCGTGCATAGAGGATCATGCAGTATATCCTACAGGTCATTTAAATCGCGAATTTTTCCGGTCTCTAGCTATTAGTAGGGACACCTGTATTTCGCGAATACATTTCGTGTCAAGGTATGTCACAAAACACTGTAGCTTTTTCTTAGAGTGATGGCGAATCGTGTGCGTGCAGCAGTACGGTATCCACATTCCCATTGGCCCCGTCAAGTGCGGGAAAACACCTCTCGCCGACCACAGCCAATAACTACAAGAAAAAAACTACGTTGTTTTGCGATGTACCTAGACACGAAATGCATTCGCGAAATACAGGTGTCCCTAGCTATTAGTAGGGGCATGCGTTTTTCGCGAAATAATCTGCTCGCTCGTTAGACTACAACAAGGTATGCCATTGTTCCCTTGTGATTGGTGACCGTCTGCGAGAGAAGCCATCGCCCTGTCTGGCCGGGCCATTCAGGACGAATTTGCTTCCGCACTGGGTGGCTGTGATTGGTGCGCCGACAGTATAAACCCAGCCAACCACGAGACAAAGAAAATGCTATAGAGTTTTAGCACACAGCTGGTCGGAAAATCTTTTCGCGAAAATCACATGGCCCTAGCTTTTAGTACAGACCTGAAAGATTAGCGGGTTCATTTCGTGTTATGCTAAAATTCGAATAATTATACCTTAGTGCTGCTTCTGTCATTGGTTCACTGTTAATCTGGAGGATTGAGGGCCAATTACAGACTCTCACTCATAGAAGTGCCGAATCACAGGCCACCCAGACGAGACGACTCACAAGTCAGTAGCCAATGAGCAGTTGACATTTTTCCGAGTGTTTAGAGGATATTGGAGTCTATCCTGGAGGTCATTGAACCCGTGAATTTTCCGGGTCTCTATACATGACGATTGTTAAAACACCAATCACTGTAATTCAGTGGGAAAGCAAATGCGTCCTGAGTGGCTCAGACAATCAAGGCAACTACATCTCTCGCAGATGGCCGCCAATAATAAGGAAGAAACCGCTGGTGCGCGTATACCTTGTTGCAGTCTAGTAGGCGTTCAGCTTTATTCGCAAAAAATGCCTGCCCCTACCTATGTGTCTTGTTTGATACAATGAATGCAAATCTGATGAGAAACGGCACTCGCTTGAAATCATAGGGCAACAACGCCACAGCCATAGCCAAAGGAGACGAAGAAGGCTTCATGAAATAGGAAGCTTGAAATCCACACCTGTCCACTACGAGACCCGAACAGTTCCGAAGTGCTCCGAAGTGCTCCAAAGTGCTACGAAGTGCTACGAAGTTCACCTATGGCTCGTGCAACTTCGTCAGCTCATAATTAGAGACCGGAAAAAATCGCGGGTTCAATGACCTCCAGGATAGACTCCAATATCATCTACACACTCTGGCGAATGCCAACTGCTAATTGGCTGCTGACTTGTGAGTCGTCTCGTCTGGGTGGCCTGCGATTCGGCACTTCTATGAGTGAGAGTCTGTAATTGGCCCTCAGTCCTCTAGATTAATAGTGAACCAATAACAGAAGCAGCACTAAGGTATAATTATTTGAATTTTAACATCACACGAAATGAACCCGCAAATTTTTCAAGTCTCTACTCATAATTTATGATAAAAAAACGCGCGTAAAAGAAGTCGAAATCGTATTTCATAGACTTAATGTCGGGTAAATTAGAGAATGTTTAAGCTACATTAAAAGTACTTTTAAATAGTGTGACGGTTGATTAGTTAAGATTAGCTATAGTAAAAACACTAAGAAATCTTTTAACGATTGGTAAGATTTGGTACATCAGAAAAACTTAAAGATGATAAGGGAAATTGGTTATGTTAAGTTAGATAATCCTTAAAATGATAGTTCCTGAAAACCATTAAAATTATTTACAATATTTTTTTAAATATAGCTAATCTTACCTACTTTACCATTTATAATATTAAAATGTGTTTTTAATGTAGTCAACGTAACCGACCACTCTACAAAATTGCAATATAGGTATAAGCCAAAACTTAAAATGGTAAACTACCAGTATTTTGAAATTTTTATTTTTTTAGTTTTCAGAAAAATATTTCATTCAGGATTGCCAAAATTTTAACCAATCAGCACAAAACTTCAAACCAAATACCCTATAGATGGAATTTAAACTCAAATCCTCATGCAGAGAAAAAACTGAAGAGAATAAAACCGAATATGCACGAACGCGGCTTTGTAATTGAAATATATGAATCTTAGGTTTCCCGCTTAAAAAAACCGTTGCCCTGGGGACGAAAAAAAATTATCACTAATGCAATAGCGAAAATTTACCATCAAGAGGGATATAAAAACTGCTGTAATGGGTTCGGAAACGTAGATAGTGACCTTCCTCTTGTTTTGAAGGCGTCAAGTGGGCAAAATTTAATCGAGATCGTAGTAAAACTCTAGATTTCTATAAGAAACAAACAATTGGATCTCTTACACACACACGCAGACACACATATACGCACATACACATATACACACACATATACACACATACACATATACACACATACACATATACACATATACATTCTAGCGGTCCCTGCAAATTTATTAGAGTGGCCAAGTATAACTTAGAGAAAGAAAATATTGACAATTGTAGGACATTCATTTATAGGTCGCTGAAATTTAAGTAACATTAAAGCTTTCTAGTATGTTGCAATTTTATTTTTAAATTCAGAAGAAAGTACATAAAAATTAGGTATACCTTATTTAATTAAAATCAACCATACAGCTTAACTAGTTTTATATAAAACACAAATTAACGGAATATCTTCATTTTTTTAAACACTGAAATTGACATTTTGTGGGTATTATTGTAATCAGTGGCATATGAACATTTTCTTATTGACATATTTTTTGGTATCCAGTTACCCTCAACCTAGCTATATCACAAATTTTACTGTGGATTTAAGTTTATATGATGTATGTTGAGTAATTGTGATATTTAAAGCTCGATTTCAAAAACGAATTAAACTTATTAACTATCTCGTCATTAGGTACTACCTATTTTAACGGCGATCAAGTACTCGTAAAGGTATTCTACCAGATAGTCTCCCTTAAAAACGTGGATTAAGTTACCTCACTTGCATGTGTTGTTTTGAGACACATATTTTCAACATACCATCAATTTATTTTATTTTATGGGTATAAAAGATCACGCACGTTTCAGTAATTATTACCACTTTCGCAACATTTAAACCCATTATATTACACTTCAAGAATAACTGATGAAAGTATTAGTGACAGAGCATCAAAGATAACGGAGGTATAGTGTTTAATTTTCAGAAATAACGTTTCACTAAAAGTAAATACGATAAAAGGAAAACACTAACTTGCAGTGTGAAACCAAGCCTTAGGAATATCAAATTTTGGCTACAAATTAATCCTTATATAATTGTAACCTTTTGATGCATCGCAATATAATAAACACCAAATAATCCTAATTGTATTATTTAAAATAAATTTTAATAAATAGCATCAGTAGTTTTAAAAAATTCCTTTTGTAAAGCACACATTTTTTTTTCACGTTAATTATTAATTGGTTATCTAAATTTCTAACAGAAAAATTATATATTTTGTAATAATTTTAAAATCACACATAGACACATCCATTTTATTTATTTGTCTTAATTTGAGCATTTCATGGAAAATGCGTAATTTTATACTTTACATATTGTTTCATTTAAGCATAATTTTTTAAACCATGAAAATAATAATCTAATATTCAATAATAGGGATTTAAATTATTAATATGGTTATTAATATTCGCAGTTAACACTGAAAATCTAGTCAGGGAACATGTAACAGAAAAACTTAAAATTAACAGGTACTGAAGTTGTTTTCGTGTAAATGGACAAATGTACAAATTTCGTGATTTTACATAGATTTTTTTGTTCCATTTACAAAAAAAAAACTCTACAGTGAATGACTTGAGTAATAAAATCCATTCTCTGCCCTCTCTTATTCAAATAGCGTGGGTCTTACATGCAAAGTAAATGTATCTTGACTACAACGAGGAAACCTGAGGCAAGAGAAGACTGCCATTTTTTGTAGGGTCACTCGGAACGCATTCGTTTCCACACAGAATGTCAGCGACAGGTGAGTCAATAGACAATAGGTAGACGTGAGTCCGGAAGAAACTCCGACCATTTAATGAAAACACACACTATGACTAGGAACAGGCATTTTTCGCGAATAAAGCTGAACGCATATTAGACAGCAACAAGGTATACCCTTACCTGCGGTTTCTTCCTTGTGATTGGCGGCCGTCTGCGAGAGAAGTAGTTGCCTTGCATGGCCGGGCCACTCAGGAAGCGTTTGCTTCCGCAATGAATTACTGTGATTGGTGTTTTAATAATCGTCACAGAAACTCACCCAATCACGAAACACAGACGATTCTACAGTTTTTTACCTTTCAGCTAGTCTCGGAATCTTTTCACGAAATATGCATGGCCCTTACTATCATTTTTTAACATAACGTTTTATTTTGTAAATTTTCATTTTGTTTTGCACCCTAGATATTATAAAAACACCTGTGACCTTCACGAACACGTATAACTGGTAGTTTTATTATTATTGCGTAACGTATTACAATATATTTTATTACAATGCGCGTAGAGTGTAATTTTTAAATAAAGTTATTGATAGTGTTTTGTTGGGGAAATGGAAGTTAGTCAGTCACTTTATTTTACACAACATGAAAATATTAAAAGAAAATATGTAAATATTATTTTTGCAAAAAAAAAGTATTGTAACTACGTTTAAGTACGCAAGATGGGCGATATACCGCATAGTAATGTTAATGTTTCCTTCCTACGTGCAGCCAATAGAATCGCCCGCACGTTTTGGTCTGTGATCGAGAACAGTTCATTGATATTGGTGTTTGAGATTTATCATTCGGTTTCCTGAAATTGATGTTTGTTAAGAATATAGTCTATTTTCCCTTCCAAATGTTTTTTTTTTTGTGATGACAGGCACGTTGAATTTGGTTAACCATAAAATGATAATTATGTCTTCCCCGTACGAATTATTTTAGTGTACATTAACGTACAGTTTAAATAAAAATATTCTTTTGGTGAGAAATTTTTTATTTTGTGGCTTCCCAAGTAGGGCATCGTCTTATTATTTCACAAGTATATTAAAATAAGCGCATTCTTCTGAACAGCGTTTAACCTCCGTGTGTTTTAGTATTTCGCTTTAATTTTTTCAGTTGTTTTATAATCTGCGCTCGGATACCAACGGAACGCAGAGAAGCAAAATTAAAGTCTTAAATTCCTAAGGCAATTTAGTCACTGGCCTAATATTTCTTTTGCACTTTATTTTATACCTTCTTTGTCTTCGTTCATATTAGCAGTTCAAAACATTTGTTGTGTCCGTAGAGTTGTACTAACCTATCTTAATTTGTGGAATAAACTGTTAATAAACTTTGGTTTTTTTAATGACTATTTTTACTCTAGCCAATAGTTTAACTTCAATATTAATATCATTTTAAATCCCGATTCGGTGGAATACACTTTTTTGGAATAATTATATTTTTTCCTAACGGCAAAAATGAAAGTTTCAAGCTGTGATTACATTTTTTAAATATTTATTACATTATAATAGAGAAATTGACTTAAAACTATTTTAAAAAACTCTATATGAAAGGTTTGGTACTGTAAATTTTTTGTTATTTATTTTAAAAATAAAGTACAGTATATGTAAGTTTACAAAACAAAAAATAATAATTTCAAGGACACCCAACTGAACACAAGCTGCAGTTAAAAAAATTTACTTAATTAAAATTAATATAATGTGGTATATTACACGTTTTCCTGTATATAAAAATATTCAAATACAGTGAAAGTTAAATATTTGACATCTTTTAAACTCCAAAGTGTAGTTTATTTAACATTGACGATTATTTAATTTTTGATTCGTACAACATTCCTTAAAGTAAATTTACAATATCTATCTATATTCATATGTATACTGAAACAATAAACAAGTATACAGACACTCTGTGATTAAAGGAACTATTTCTTCAAAACTGGTAATATTTTTAAGCTGTTAGAGAGGCGTACACGTAAGACAAGCAATTTGCAGGTCTTCTGTTCGATATTCCGACAGTTCACTAGGTCACAAAGTTACCGTAACGAAAAGTGCAACATTCGGGAGTGAGGCACTTGATTAAAAGATGGTGCTCATTACGTCATGATTGAAGATGGCAACCGACAGTCAAAATCCTGAAACGAGAACCAGTAGTACTACTGATGATAAAATAAAATTGTTTATCAGACCATTTATTTAAATATATTAGGAAAGAATGAAATTAATTTTTATGTAAATTTATTTAACATTTTGGTAAAAATGAATAGTGAGTTGCGGTAAATTAACACGTTCATTTCAATGCACTTTTATATACAAAAGGGTATACACAAAATAGCTTTTCAATTTTATCCCATTTACAGTAATTTTAGTTGAACACGTTATACGGTGTTACAGAGATTTAAAATTACAATCTTCAGCTGTAGGTTAATAGCAAAAAAAAATTTGTTGGCATATATCTTACGATTAATAGTAAATGTATTAAAATGCTTCCAAGGGTTGGTATACGCATTTAAAGTAGTTGTGAACAACATGTTTATTAAAAATAATTTATAAAGTTTTTAAATAACCTGCTTGGTTGACAGTTGACAAAAATTGTTAAATTAAAATATAATAAGTGAAATTTAATTTTCTTAAATGATAACAGAACTTAAAAAGTATTAAATATAAAGTATATTAATTATTCAAAGGCATACAGGAAATACAATTTAAAGTAAGTTTACTCTCCTTTAAATCTAATAGATTATGCAACATCCTTGCGGTAGTCGAGGGTTCAGGAGAGAGTGCATTACACCCTAAGACCTACCGACTCTGCCGACAAATCCTACAACAGACGAGGCTGTTACCTAATTAGCTCGTTTGTGCTGCTGGAGTGTAAAGAGAGAAAAAAGAATAATAATCCTCTTAATTAATTCTGATTCACGCTGCAGTGTTATGCCATGCTTTTGTGTGAAACAATGAACTCTGGTTGTGTGGAGACGTTAAGTGCCACGTTAGTTTCATTTACACAAGTTTCCTTTTCCTTTCGTTTGTAAAATCCCAAACAATATATTTCCATTTACATTATTTTCTCGACTCCACCACCAGAGTTCACTAAGGTTGATTAACGTTATGAATAAAAATAAATAAAATAAAACGTTAAGTGTGTGATTGGAAAATCATTACATCCTTTCATCAAATTTGGCACAACTAAATCTAACGTAACGTTAAAGATTCGCTGTATGTACGGAATTATTTAACATAGAAACTACCAATTGTATTAGCTTCAAATTCAATCAAGATTTGAAAGTTATTCCCAAATTTATAAATTAAATTTTAATGGCTATATTTAAAACTGTTTAGAAAATATCATAGAATCTATTATTTCAATGTAGGAGCAGGTAGGAGGACTTATTTTTCATTGTAAAATGAACATTGTGTATATTTATTTATAACTTTTATTAATACCATGCAATACTTTAAGTAATTGTGGATTTTATGTAGTTTATAAAATTAGTTTTTAAGTGTTTTTAATATAAGTTCAGTGGCATGGTGAGTTTGGTAGTAAGAAGAAAATGTCCAGTTAAACCTAGAATTGTTTCGAGTTTCCGGTTCCACTTATTATTTGTGCCTAGACGTGAAACGCAAAATTATGTTCACATTTAATTTCTGCATCCACCGATAGAATTCGCTGCCAAAATCGTAATCTTTACTTGACACCATGAAACGCAGATAGCAATAAGCATCAATAAACCACCGTAAATTTTAAATTACTTTAAAAGTTTTTGAAAAAAATCCTGGCTTCAACCTGATTTTCAACAAGGAATTTTATTAAAATACTGCCTATCACGTAAAAAAAATTAAGTATACCGTTTTTGCACACGTTAGAAATTATATTTTTAAGCCAATACTAAAATAATAACCTGAAACATTTAAAAACACATTTTGTAACACTATGTATATGCTAAAAGTTTTTACCTAAACGACTGAAATCATTCTGTAAATAATCCTACCAAATGCCGTATACCTAAGGGCAGGAATGTATCGCGAAAAAATCTGACCACCTATTAGACTGCAACGAAGTATACCCTAACCAGCGGTCTATTCCGTGTGATTGGCGGCCGTCTGCGAGAGAAGTCGTTGCCTTATTTGACCGAGCCACTCAGGACGCTTTTTGCTTCCGCACTGAATTACTGTGATTGGTGTTTTAGCAATCGTCATGTACTGTAATACCCCAAGTGTCTTAAAGAATAATTGAATAATAAGGTTAAAAGATTTGGAAGCTTTGATAACTGGGGCCCTCTATTAATAACCATAAAAGTCAACAACAGAGGCGACACTAGGAGTAAACAAAGAAAATTTAGAGACTCCCTACGAATACTTGGGAGTAAAAGGATCGTTATTATATATTAAATAAATAAAAACAACCGTTACGTCTATAGACTTCCTTATTTTATTAAGCACTGTTCTTTTTTTTTTATAGATTAAATTTTCCTTAGTAAAGTCTGTTTTTCATTGATAAGTGATCTTATTTACATAACTCACAATTACACTTATTATATGATATTCCTTAACGTTATTTACGATAGGGCCGGCCCTGAATGTATAACAAAAATTAAAATATTTAAAAACAAGAATGAAATTAACATTGGTAACTTTAACGATTGTACATATAGTCCTTCCAAAACATAATATAAATTTCTTCTCCTCGAACTGCTTTTTACTGTCTGCTGTCTTAACTGGGGTACACTAATCTTGGGTTCGTGAATAAAAAGATAGAATTATGCGGGTATCACCCGGGGCTGTAGGTAGACGGTGATCAAGGTAGTAGGCCTAATGATGTTGGATTCTGCGCAGGAACCGACTCCAGAGGTTCTGGCAGAGGATTTTGGTTGCCCCAAACTTGGAACCCTGTCTGAAACAAAAGTCCAAATTCCAAAGAATTAGACCTGTTTCCAGACAGTATACTTAAATGGCGCAAAAGGCCAATAGAGGGAAATTAAAGGGGGGGGGGGGGGATGACGTCAAGACTTACCAAAACAGGGTGTTGGTCCTGGCGCTCAGGAGAGGGCGTCTCGTCTCCGCAAACTCGAACCACGATTCGCGGTAGCCACGGAAGTCATCATGATTAATTAAAAAAAAAAAATTATATAAAAATACTAAGTTTCTCTACATTTAACTAAACTACTGACTGGTTAATAATTTTAGCTAGGGACTCCATCCCTTTAGTCTGAGAAGACTACATAATATACGATGTCGATGATTCGCAGAAGATCGCAGATACAAACGGTACCAGTCAGTCAGGAGGCGCGCACCGAAGTAAGTTCAGAGCGGGATATCACCTGAATATCATAAGCGCGGGGTCTCTCGAGAATGGGAGGGGGGTTAGGCTCTGAGCCGAAAATTACCGAGTCCACCCGAAGGTGTCCGGCATAAAAAAATTAGATCTTACTGGAGTGACTGCGCGACTGAGGCGCTATCTTTTGGTGGCGAGAGGAAGTACTAATAAATCGACTAGTGACCGACGAGAGTGTCAAGCTAGGGGGTAATGGAGTAACCAGTGGTGCCACCTAGCGGCCTGAGACATAAGGAGGGGAAAGGTTGTCGTTACCTCCGCGCGAGCGCGGTAGTGTCGGCGCTGCCGACGCCTCACAAGTGGCATTAGTTACCACAGCCGTCGCTAGGTGTCGTTAAGGTGCAGAATCGTAACTGCGGCTGTCAAGCCTGAGATGGCCTTGACTTCGGTTAACGCACCCGAGCGGTCGTCGCTCCTAGCCACTTCTGAGAAGAGAGGGTGGGTGAGCAGGCGGGGGGTGGATTCAAAAAACGCATGGTCTGTGGGACACAAGGCCCACGGGATCCTCCTGTCGTGTCTTGCTGCTAGTGAACCTTATACCGATTCGTGACAGAGTTAGCAGGGCTCAGCACTGCTTCACAAGCTGCTCTTAGCAAAAGGTGACCCGCGAAGAAATAACGTTACCGGCTCCGACGTGCCTGGAGGCGGGAGAAATATTAGCCAGAATGCTCGCCTAGCATGAGGCTGGGAAAGAAAATCAGCTCGCCTCTGAGAACAGAGGCTGAGGGCCTGGCCGTAAAGAAAATAAGATGAGAGAAAAAAAAATAATATTTCCAAAATATTTCAGATTACAAAATTTTAAATAAACGTGCCTAAATCTCTAATTTACGGCACATACTCCCCCGCGTTAAAGCGGAGCTTAGGGGAAAGCAAAAACAAGAAACCAAAAACTTCAGTAGGACGAGTTACCAGGTTCGCCTGTATCCTACTACTTACATGCTAAAACACAAAAAAAAATATTAAACACTCTTATGAACTAATGTGCACATTCTTAACGACTAACATGATTAAATTCATTATCTTAAATAAAATTATTAACTTAAGTGGCCACTTAAACTAACACCTTATATTAAGTTTTCTTACAAACTAGTACCATGGATTTTTATTGTTACTTAATGTTACTACCTAGGTTTTGTATTCTTCAGTTAAACTCCTTATTGAGTCTTAAATATATATATTTATATCTGGCATGCCAAGGCTTAGAGAAAGTAATCGCTCCTATTTTAAATTCGGATGCGCTTTCTTAAGGTGGGAGATGTGCGCTCGTGTCACATACTCTCCGTAACTGGGGTCTGCTAGACTCACAGTCACTGGGGTTAGAAACCGTTGGATCTGTAATGGTCCAGTCCAGCGATACGATAACCTGGCCGATCGCTTATCGATGGCCTTACTCTGCGGATGTGCTTTGCACATTACCGTGTCACCTACCCTGTATGGGTTAGGGGAGCGGTACTTATTGTACCTTCTCTGACTTGTTTGGTGAGCCAAATTTAAATTCCTACGCGCCTTTCTCCAAATCTCCGCGATGTCCTTGGGATCATCCGGCAGTAGGTCTTCGAGAGACCAAAGATTGGAAAGGGGTGTGTTGGGCTTATAAGTAAACATAATCTCAAATGGGGTGGATTTGTGTCCTTCATGTCGGGCATAATTAAATGCCATCTGTAACCACACCAAATTACTGTCCCATTTTTCCTGCGCATTCGCGTGGAACGCTATGAGCGCCGAACGAAGATTTCTATTAAATCTCTCCGCGTGCGAGGGTTTAGGGTAGTATGGCGATGTTGTCACATGCTGTATACCATGCGAGAAACACATGTTCATGAAAGTTCTGGATGTAAACTGTGTTCCGTTGTCGGATACAATTATGTTCGGTAATCCTGAAGTTTTAAAAATGTGATTTTGTAATGCACGCACACTGGTGTCAGCTGTAGCCTTACGGAGTGGAATAAGCCAAACAAATTTCGAAAAGGCATCTATGGCCACAAGAAGCATAGAGTGTCCGGATTTGGATCGAGGAAATGGCCCTACAAAATCAATAAAAAGTTTTTGCATAGGTCTTTCGGCTACTTCTGAGGCAAGAAAACCGTACTGTGTATTTTGTGCAGGTTTACTTAGTGCACATAGCTTACATAACTTAACTCGCTGTGTAATGTCCCGGTGCATTCCTTCCCAAATAAAATGGCGTCGGATACCTTGAATGGTTTTATAAATACCTAAATGGGCACCGAGAGGTGAACTATGGTAATATGTGAAAATCATATCACGCAGATTTTGTGGAAGAACAATTTTAAAGTGCCTTGACTGTTGTGTACGTTTTTGTAGGAGACCTTTAGCTAACTTATAAAATTTCGGAGCTGTACCCGCTTTAACTTGTTCAATTATTTTTGCCAAATATGGGTCGGCTTGTTGATGTGTTTGTATGTCCTGAAAAGCTAAGGGGAAATCGGTTAGGAGTGCCTGACACGAAATCTGAGGTTCCTCCTGAGATATTGTTTCGGAGGGGTTCTCGAACATTCGAGAAAGTGTGTCAGCCACATTGTTTTGAGTACCGCGAATATGTTGAATATTAAATTTGAGAGAAGAAATTTTGGTGATCCACATTCTAAGTTTTCATAATTGTTTAGGGTGAGCTAACAGCCAAGCGAGCGCCTGATTATCAGTTTCCAATAGAAATTCCCTATGTTCCAGAAACTGTCGGAATTTATCAATACCAAAAACTACTGCTAAACATTCCAATTCATACACTGAAGATGCTTTCCTTTCCTGAAAAAATAATGTACGTGAGGCGAAGGCAATGGGTTGCCTGGCGCCATCTATTTCCTGAGACAATACCGCCCCTATAGCAACACTTGAGGCGTCTGTTTGTAAAATAAAGGGTTTACTAAAATCTGCCATGCGCAGAACAGGTGGATTCGCTATAGCTTCTTTCAAGAAATTAAATGCCTTGTCTTGTTCAGGACCCCAAATATATTGTGTATTTTTCTTACGTAATGCATTCAAAGGTGCCGCATGCTCGGCGAAATTTGGTATGTATTTGGCATAAAAATTAGTCATGCCAATAAAACGAGCTATGCCCTTTGTGTCTTTAGGTGGTTTGAATTCCCTGATCGCCTGTGTTCGTTCTGGATCAATTGTAACACCTTTGTGTGATACCAAATGTCCAAGAAAAGATATTTCGGAAGCAGCAAATTTTACCTTTTTTGTATTTACAGTGAGGCCTGCCTTGCGCAGTCTTTCAAGGACAAGAGTCAGATGCTGGATGTGTTCCTCAAAACTTTCTGAATAAATTACAAGATCATCTAAATAATTGTAAACAAATTTAAATTTAAAATCCCCTACTACTTGTTCAAGAAGTCGTGTGAGTACTTGAGCACCTGTGGCCAAGCCAAAAGGTACCACATTAAACTGGTAAAGATTCCAAGGTACGCAAAATGCGGTAATAGGTTTTGAGTCTTGCGTGAGTGGGATCTGATGGTACGCCGAATTGAGATCGAACACACTGAAATACCTGGCCTTACTAAACCAATGAAAGGCCGAGTTCAAATCTGGGAGGGGTGTTTGCGGTATTTTAATCTGTTTGTTCAGTTTTCGATAATCAGTGACGAAACGTTGTTCCGTGCCCTTGGGTACTAGAAATGCAGGTGAACTGAAAGGAGAATTAGAAGGTTCTATTACCTTATTATCTAACATTTTCTGTACGTGTTTTCTCATAATTTCCATTTTAGGACCTAAAAGTTGATAAGGGTGACTTTTGACTGGCGTGGTATCAGTCAATTCAATTTGATATTCAATTAGGTTAGTTCGACGTAATTTCTTAGTTAGCACATCTGAAAATTCATTACACAAATCTCGAATAGCAACTTGTTTACTGGGCTCGAGATGATCCAGGGACAAAGAATTTCTCTCGTCAGTGTTGGTAGAAATATTAGTAACTTGTCCTGACCTTTTATTTTCAGGTTCCACGAATGATATGACAAGATTTTTATTAAATTTAAATACAAAACTTCCTGCTTGTAGATCAATCAAAATACCTGTTTTTGCGATGAAGTCGGAGCCTAGAATAAGCTGCGTCGCTAAGTTTTCTGCCACAAGAAAAGGGAAATTCCAAGTGAATAATTCTATCCTGATTTTCACTATAGCCACTTTGGATATACTAATTGGTTCGTCCGCTGCAGTAAAACAGCGCACATCCGTGACTTATGTTTTCAGAACCTGCTTGTTCTTCTGTAATTCCCTAAACAAATCGCCTGAAATAAAACTACGAGTAGCTCCTGTATCAATCAGACCAATAATTTGATTTTTGCCAAACATTGCTTTAGTGTATGGTAATACAGTTCGGACGTGACCGAAAATGTTGTGACACTTACGTTTTCCCTTGTTAGTCAGGCTAACACATGTTTTGCAAATTCTTGTGAATTTCTCAGAATTTTCTTTATGATTAATTTGCTGTGTTATAATCTTCTGTTTGTGTTTTCTGTCTTTTTCTGTGTATTTCTTTCGTTTATTTTTCTTGTGTTTTTGTTTTCCTGTGTTATGTCTTTGTTGATTTTTGTTTTGTTGTTGTGATTCGTTAGTATGCACATTATGCACTGAAAAATTCCTCTCGGATGAAGTTTTAGGTGGACCAGATAGAAATTTGCCTGGCCACCGCCTTACGCGTTTTTTGCCTTGTTGAAATTTGGTTTGAAATTTTTGTGGTTACATTGCTCAATGTAATGTCCTGTTTGCTTGCAATAATTACAGAAAGGTGTTTGTTGTTGTATGTTCTTGTTTGAATTATACTTATTATTTCTGTAGTAGTTTGTTTTCTGTTGTGGGTGGCTATTTTGTTGTTTCGTGTATGGAAAACTTTTTGCAGTTTCTGCCTGAGAATCATGCTTATCCACGGACTTCGCTGACCTGTTTCTGAGTGTCTGCATATTCGTAACTCATGGCCTGTATACAGAGTTGATCTAGTTCTACAAAACTCCGTGGCCTAGCCTGGAAAACAGCGCGTGAGCGCTCTGCCTGATTTAGTCCGTCTACTATGCAACTAACTATTTCGCTCTCTGATACGCCCAATCTGAGAACCGCCGCGGCTTCTCTGATTGATGCTACATAGTGCGGCAATGCTTCATTACTTCGCTGTAGCCTGTTGTACCATTCCAAACGGTAATTTGTCAAAAGTCTGCCAGGTATAAAAAAATTCAAAATTTCTTCGTGGTATTTGTCAAAAGAGTAACTATTTTCTATTGCTTGACTCGTTCTTTCACTCAGTGGTGGTTGGGTGTAGGGAAAAACTATCTCCAACAACTGTTTGTCAGGAATGCCCCCTTTCTGTCTGATTTTAAGTAAGTGCCTTATGAATTCGATTAATTTATCTGGGTCAAGACCACTTGTTTCTGGAAAACCAACAAGTAATCTCTCGACTGGATGGGCAATTTTCCCATAACAGCTATACTCAGCCGCCCTTGGCGTAACTGGTAATGTTGTTTCTGGTTGATTCTGCGTTGATGGCGGAGGTGGGGGTGAAGTATGTGCAATTTGCGCGGTGGGGATGGTAGGGATTGGAGTTCCTTGCCCGGATATCAATAAAGAATGAAACTGTGAATATGGATTAAAATATGATTGGTTTGTGGTGAATGGGAAAAATAAATTTTGCTGTGTTGAAGGATGCGGATTTGCAGGCAAGTTACCGGAAAATGTGACACTGGTGATGGGAGCTGTAGAAACATGCACGCCTGAGGGAATTTGAGTGGTGGCTGCTGGGATGGGAGGGGTTGAAACTGCGAAGAATGATTGAGATGTTGATGAAATGGGCGGAACCTGCCTTGTTTGACACAAAGATACTTGTGTGTCGGGTTGCCTTATTTCCTGAGGAAATTCCAGACTTTCACTCTCTACATTTCCTAGTGTTTCCATTCCTAGGTTTTCTGCCTGGGCATTGTTGGCCCGGAGGTCCTGTTGAGTTTCTAATTGGGCTGCCCTAGCTTTCAATTTAATTTGGAAGGCGTTTGTCTGTTGCAGACAACGATCTAGCTCTGTTCGATAAACACCATTGAGCACATCTGCGGAAAGTACCACAAGATTTTCCAGTCGTCTGGTGACATGCTCTAATCGCATAATGTGTCGCTTTACATTGGGCAAATTCTCTTCCACATCTGAATAACTTACGAAAGCAGCTATGTCGTAAAATTTGGAGCAAGCTATGTTGAATTCCTCGAGTATTTCTAAATTTAGATTATGTACTGAGGTAGGTAACTTATCACGTACTGCGGCTCGAAGCCTTTTTCGCAGCTCTTGCGCATTTCCAGTAGTTGGTAAATTACGCAACTGCAACTCGTAACTTAGTTCATCTACTAGTAATAGCTCCGGAGTAATCATCCTGTCCGGATTCATAGTATGACACAAAACAAAACAATACCCTCTTAAAATTATCGCTTAAACTCTAAACTTAGGTATACACTTAAATCTAGCTTATGATTAAAACAATTGCTTTATTGCGTGGGAAGTATGTGCCTTCATAATTTATTATTATTATTATTATTATTACGCGCGTCGGGAAATGAACAATGTACTCGGGTGTAACAAGCTGTCAGGTTAGCTTGCACAACAGGGTACCTACAAGGAACGTCACGTCAGCCCGCAGGACTGACCTTGGCGCGCAGCGCCTTTAACTAGGGGTGTGGGGGGGGAGGGAGTATCTTGTCCAGCGGACACATCTCTGTTGATAAGCCACGCGCGCGGCCCGAGTTGCATGGGCGGGCAGCCAGCCAGCTGCTCACAGTGCGCGCTCAAATGTAAACACACAAAACTTATGATAATTTTAAGATTCAAGGGTCAATTTAGCTACTACGTGTATCAGCGGACAGTTCACAAATTACTTACTACAAAAAGATTCTAAGTGACAAAAAAATATAAAAAAAAATTTTATTCAATTTTCTTTTTTTTTTTAATTTTAATTTTAGGTATGACCTTTCAAATTAGGTATGCCTATAGACGTAACCATGCTCTGCTACCATTTTGTAATACCCCAAGTGTCTTAAAGAATAATTGAATAATAAGGTTAAAAGATTTGGAGGCTTTGATAACTGGGGCCCTCTATTAATAACCATAAAAGTCAACAACAGAGGCGACACTAGGAGTAAACAAAGAAAATTTAGAGACTCCCTACGAATACTTGGGAGTAAAAGGATCGTTATTATATATTAAATAAATAAAAACAACCGTTACGTCTATAGACTTCCTTATTTTATTAAGCACTGTTCTTTTTTTTTTTATAGATTAAATTTTCCTTAGTAAAGTCTGTTTTTCATTGATAAGTGATCTTATTTACATAACTCACAATTACACTTATTATATGATATTCCTTAACGTTATTTACGATAGGGCCGGCCCTGAATGTATAACAAAAATTAAAATATTTAAAAACAAGAATGAAATTAACATTGGTAACTTTAACGATTGTACATATAGCCCTTCCAAAACATAATATAAATTTCTTCTCCTCGAACTGCTTTTTACTGTCCGCTGTCTTAACTGTGGTACACTAATCTTGGGTTCGTGAATAAAAAGATAGAATTATGCGGGTATCACCCGGGGCTGTAGGTAGACGGTGATCAAGGTAGTAGGCCTAATGATGTTGGATTCTGCGCAGGAACCGACTCCAGAGGTTCTGGCAGAGGATTTTGGTTGCCCCAAACTTGGAACCCTGTCTGAAACAAAAGTCCAAATTCCAAAGAATTAGACCTGTTTCCAGACAGTATACTTAAATGGCGCAAAAGGCCAATAGAGGGAAATTAAAGGGGGGGGATGACATCAAGACTTACCAAAACAGGGTGTTGGTCCTGGCGCTCAGGAGAGGGCGTCTCGTCTCCGCAAACTCGAACCACGATTCGCGGTAGCCACGGAAGTCATCATGATTAATTAAAAAAAATAAATTATATAAAAATACTAAGTTTCTCTACATTCAACTAAACTACTGACTGGTTAATAATTTTAGCTAGGGACTCTATCCCTTTAGTCTGAGAAGACTACATAATATACGATGTCGATGATTCGCAGAAGATCGCAGATACAAACGGTACCAGTCAGTCAGGAGGCGCGCACCGAAGTAAGTTCAGAGCGGGATATCACCTGAATATCATAAGCGCGGGGTCTCTCGAGAATGGGAGGGGGGTTAGGCTCTAAGCCGAAAATTACCGAGTCCACCCGAAGGTGTCCGGCATAAAAAAATTAGATCTTACTGGAGTGACTGCGCGACTGAGGCGCTATATTTGGTGGCGAGAGGAAGTACTAATAAATCGACTAGTGACCGACGAGAGTGTCAAGCTAGGGGGTAATGGAGTAACCAGTGGTGCCACCTAGCGGCCTGAGACATAAGGAGGGGAAAGGTTGTCGTTACCTCCGCGCGAGCGCGGTAGTGTCGGCGCTGCCGACGCCTCACAAGTGGCATTAGTTACCACAGCCGTCGCTAGGTTTCGTTAAGGTGCAGAATCGTAACTGCGGCTGTCAAGCCTGAGATGGCCTTGACTTCGGTTAACGCACCCGAGCGGTCGTCGCTCCTAGCCACTTCTGAGAAGAGAGGGCGGGTGAGCAGGCGGGGGGTGGATTCAAAAAACGCATGGTCTGTGGGACACAAGGCCCACGGGATCCTCCTGTCGTGTCTTGCTGCTAGTGAACCTTATACCGATTCGTGACAGAGTTAGCAGGGCTCAGCACTGCTTCACAAGCTGCTCTTAGCAAAAGGAGACCCGCGAAGAAATAACGTTACCGGCTCCGACGTGCCTGGAGGCGGGAGAAATATTAGCCAGAATGCTCGCCTAGCATGAGGCTGGGAAAGAAAATCAGCTCGCCTCTGAGAACAGAGGCTGAGGGCCTGGCCGTAAAGAAAATAAGATGAGAGAAAAAAAAATAATATTTCCAAAATATTTCAGATTACAAAATTTTAAATAAACGTGCCTAAATCTCTAATTTACGGCACAGTACATGAAAGAAACTCGCCCAATCACGAAACACAGACGATGCTACAGTGTTTTAACTTTCAGCTGGTCTCGGAATATTTTACCCAGAGCTATGAACTTTTACACGACAAAAAATGTAGTGTACCGGCTTGTTGGAGTAATGATGACATACGTACGTTAGCGTGAACGATGGGTTCCTCTATTCGCGCGTTTTGACGTCGTCGTTAGGTACTGACGGAACTTCTGCCACCCCGCCCAGTCGAGCAAAAAAAAAAAACACCTAGATTCAGACGGACAAAGCGACTTGACTCTCCCGGTCGCTGCCGTTGCCTCGTCCATTTCCGTGACAGTCTCGTGAAATAAAACTCGCACGACATCCGACAAATGACGTCACTGCACGAAAAAAAAAACTGTTATGTGTGAGCAGTCGGAAGTTCTAGCACTACTCACTGTCAGCATCCGTGCAAAAAAATGCTCGTGAGGATAAGAAAAATAAAACACAACTGAGTGAGTCTTTCAGTATTCGCGAGAGTTGTGTAACACGTAACCTTGGTAACGAGTAAATTCATGAGTAGAGACCTGAAAAATTCGCGGGTTCATTTCGTGTTATGCTAAAATTCAAATAATTATACCTTAGTGCTGCTTCTGCCATTGGGTCACTGTTAATCTGGAGGACTGAGGGCCAATTAGAGACCCTCACTAATAGAAGTGACGAATCACAGGCCACCCAGTCGAGACGACTCACAAGTCAGCAGCCAATGAACAGTTGGCATTCACCAGAGTGTGTAGAGGATATTGGAGTCTATCCTGGAGGTCATTGAACCCGCGAATTTTTCCGGTCTCTATTCATGAGTTCTGATATCGCTAATACACTTATAATACGAAACTCTGACACGAAATTTATCCCGTAGAATTAACTAAAATAATACAGAGCGCAATAAATGTATATCAAAATTGTGTTCCACTATATTTCTGGACGAAAATCACATGTGGTTTCCAACCCCCCCCCCCCCCCCCCAAAAAAAAAAAAAAACATGCATCTGGAGCAACAACGTTGACTATTAAATCATTTGATTAGCAGAACAATATTTTAAACAATATAATAAAATAGCTCCGAAGAAGACTTGAACAAATATTAAGCTCCGGGTTTTTGACATGATTTTCGACAAGAAATTCTATTAAAATACTGCCCAGCTTATTAAAATTTACTGATCAGTAAACACTACAAGTTTTTTTTTGTATTGTGAACTTTGATTTGCGCCAAACCGCCATAGATGGCAGCACCGTGGCTACACAATTCCGTTCCATCCAACTTCCGTTCCATTCACGAAATTACTCCTACTATATATGCCTTATACTAGCTGCAGTACCCGGCGTTGCCCGGGCTGAAAACAGGGTGAAGGAGACCTTTTTCGAAATCAGATGTAGTTAGTAATTGTATTCTTAATTTGAATGTCAAGTGTGCAAAATAATTTATATCACTTTCAGATCCCAATAGACGTTATTCTGCCAGTGTATAGTTATTTACCAGTATATATCGAAAAATTGGTGGTCTGTATGAAATCTACACTTTATAAAACACTATAGTAAAAAGATGAAAAATAAGAGATTACTAATACAGAAATTATTCCATTATCTAGCTAATGCTCATCATGCATTTAAATGCCTCATTTAGTTTTGTTTTGTAATATGTTTAAAGTAGTAACACATATTGAAATCATCCATCCATATCTCTAAATATATATTTATCTCTATTTACATCTATATATGTATCTCTCTATATCTATTTATCTCTTTATTTCTACATATATTCAATATATACCTCCCACTATCTCTATCTCTTCTATATATAAATCTCTATATAGCGCTATCTCTTTATCTAACCCATTTCATTCTCTATACCTCGCTCTAACGCAACTTCTCTCTGTCTCTCTCAATCTCACTCTTTATATATATATCACTCTATATCTGTCTCTCTTTTATATTTAAATAAATTGTCTGATGCGTGCGCACCTATACAACAAAAACAGACGAAGTGCCGCTATATAATATGAAATAGGCACATTTTTTGAAACGATTTGTGCTCCAACTATTGCAAAATAGTTAAACCGTCTCAGAAACCTTCACGGGCATCCGCATAACAACTCACCAAAATTTAATCGCAATCGGATAAATGGTATAGGAACGCATACGGTACAAACAAACGAAAATTAAAGACATGACAGACCCATCGAACGAAGGTGCGTTTAAAATTCAAGGCAACTCTATCTATTGACGAAGTTGAGAACCAAACTGTTATTAGCACCTTTATTTTGCTAGCCGCTGAGAGCTCCACTAAGTGGGCTGGTCTCACCAAGGAGAAAAATATGAATTTGCAAGACCTTACTATGTGTTTGATCGTGAGGCAGACATAGAGAAATGACACTCTCTCACTATTTGTATGTTTATGAACTATGATTTTTTACTGTTATAAAATGATATTATCACTTTTTCACTCCCTTAAGGATGGAATTTCATATTAATTAATTAGTAGCCTATGTGTTATTCTGATGTATAAGCTATATTATTGTAAAGTTTCATTAAAATCCATTCAGTAGTTTTTGCGTGAAAGAGTAACAAACATCCATACTTACAAACTTTCATATTTATAATATTAGTAGGATTTACAGCTAAAATGTTACACATTAAAGAAATGTCTATACAGCAGGAACAGAAACCATTATTTCCTTTTGTCCGTAAGTCACAAAACATTTATAAAACAACAATTAGTATGCTAAACAAAAAAGCAAAACCAATGAAATTATTATTTGGTTATTTTTAGCAAGATTTAAATAATATGTACATTAGAATACTTGACAAATTTTAATAATTTTTTTTGAGGAATAAATCCAATGCGAAAAGTTGAGAAACTGTGAAAATTTAAATAGTTTTCGAAATTAGTTTCAGGTTGTTCAGCGTAATCGTCAACTGGCAAGTAAACAGCTGAAAGTCTAGATATCCACAGCATATTTTGAATTTAGTTTGGTATGCCATTTAGTTGGTTGGGCATGTCTCTGAACGTAATACCCAAAATATAATACAGAAAAAATTTAAACGAATGAAGGTTTATTAAACACACAAAAAAAATCCATAATTTATATTAAATACAAATAATAAATCATTGGGCCTAATCGAAAACTTCAGGTAGGCAGTGCAATATAATATTACGTGTAACAATTTTCACTTCAAGAATAAATTTAAGTAATAAATTAAAAAAGAAAATATATGCACGGATGTAATTTAAAAGATCTATGATGTAAAGAAAATCAAAGATGATTTAAAAAAAGACTGTTTTCCCAGTTTTGAATTATTTAATGTCGTGGTCACAAAAGTATCACTTTAAAAATGTCAGGGAATGACATACCATATGAAAATTCGAAGCTATGTTAGTGTAATTGGCTGATTTTTTTTTGGAAACGGAGGGAAGAATTTTGTCATATTTGTTTTTGTTAAAATGTAAAAAAAAAATTTTTTTGAGTAAAGCCACAGTCGGTAACCAATTACATAATTCAATTAATGAATTTTTGTGTTATGAAACAAATTTAGTGTAATAAAACACAAAAAAATTAAATTCTACGTATGGGTGAGACGTATTGTGACGGGCAGAATTAAAAGTTTAAGATCCTATTCCAACCCCCGGAAAGTTTCGTGATGAATGATCACCAGGCCTTATTCTGTTAAATTCTCACTGCCCTTAATCCCTTCTGAGAACAAAGGTAGCACGTATCATCCCAACGCTGTGCAACCTGCACGCGTCTTTGTGAACACCGCCTACACGGTCATTACGGGTCCGTCGTTAGCGTTAAACAAAGATTATTGAAGTTATACTTCTAATGCGACTTCCAACAAAGGTTGCGTTAAACGTTTAACGCTCCTGTGGAGAGGGAATAGAAAGAGACAGAGCGAGAGTAAGGAACTAAGTAGAGAGTAAGAAAAAAATTAAGATCCTGACAGTTTGTAGTGTAGCCATATTTTTTTCAATTTTAAATACCATTTTTGTATATTACAATTTAAATTGCAGGAAAAAAATCATGTTTCATGGACACATAAATAGTGAGTGGGTGTCATTTCTCTATGTCCACGAGGTCTCGCCACGTCAATTTTCTCCTTGGGGCGAACCCGTCCGCTTAATTAAATAAAAAGCTGTTATCGTTGAATGATGTGATGATTTATTTCATGAAAATCTGCTCTCATAAAAAAGTTAGTTTTATAGACATTCAATAGGTGTCTCGCTCTCTCTCTCTCTCTCTCTCTCTCTGATACACAATCTATGAATCGTTACAAATTTATTTCCTTTATTTTTTTTAGTTTGATTTGATACAATATTATTTTACTAAAAATCAATTTCTACCCCTTCCTATTTTCATTTCCACATTACGAAGTTTCACTTCATCCACGCGGAGGGACTCCACGCACTATTTTTGCAGGCAATTAAAAACTATTTTTTAATGGTGCCAAAAAAGTATAACTTCTCACGCGCGTACCTAAGTACACCCATCCATTTTTTCCCCCAGGTAATATAAATTCATTAAGCTCAAACAAATTATTTAATCTAACATAAATCTCTTTTCAAAACCCACTTAAAGTTGAATTATTTCTTGTAACTACGCCCAGCTTTAAAGATTTCATTTTGTTTTTTGGGTCCAATTATACTGCATTAAACATTACGCGAAAATAATATTTTCATGTGCCTACGTCAAAAGTAGTTAATTTAGGGTCACTAAATTTTTAATTTGGCAGCAGAAGAAATCCATAACTGAACTATACATTACAATTTTAACAATAATTTATTTTTTAAAATTTGGATGCTTTTAATTTTTTTTTCTAATTGAGTCTTTCCCTTGTAGAAAGCTCGAAAAAAAACCGAATTCAAGTGAAACATTACCTAGCATAGGCTTATTTTGTGCATTCAACAAACGTTTAGGAATACAATAGCACAAACATTCTACGCATTATTGCCCTTTGCGTGCAAAGAAATAAACTGGTGTTTTTTAAATACTTTATTTTATTTTATTGATTTATATTATTATTTGAAAAACTTAAAGCCCCTTCGTCTACCTTTTAACCCCATCTAATAATTCAAAGAAAAGAAGAATAAAACATTTTTTTATAAAAAATAATTAAAATAAATCCAACTATAACCAAAAACACGTAATTTCAAAAAATCTATACTAAAATATTAACTCAATAAACACATAGCTAGTAAATAAAAAAAATCAACATGTATATACCATATATTAATTAATAAACATGATTTGTTTATTAATAAGAGGTTAATGAATAAAAATGGATGGATAAATTATATATTTATGCATACCATTACATAATTTACGTTGAAAATATTGAATTTTTTTTAAAACTATAATCATTACTTAAATACACCACATTATTTTATATCAAATTCATTAAAAGTGACAAAAATAATAATTGTCCTTAAAAAACATTCTCTAATAATCATTTAAACAAATCAAACCATATTCAATGAAACGTTTTTGACACTGCAGTTCAACCAGTGACATTATAAGTTGACTGTAAGGTAATATTGACATATTTGTTACATAAACCGTGTCCTTCTTTATAACATCTGCTATGTTTCCCCATCCTTTTGTGTGAAATTCCGTTCTCTGTTCGGTCTGTTCAACGATAAAATGCCAAGAATACATCGCGAAGAACAGTGATATGTAGAGACCGGAAAAATTCGTGGATTCATTAGGCGATAGGCTAGAATTCAAATAAATATACCTCTTATATGATTTTTATATTGGCTTACTGTTCATTTGGACGCATCTCAACCAATTATAAACCCTCAACCAAAGAAGGATCGAATCGCAGACGAACCAGCCGAGACGACTTACAAGTCGGCAGCCAGTGAACTTGCGTTATTTGCCATAGTGTACAGGGGAATGTGCAGTCTATCCTGAAGGCCATCGAAACCGCGAATTTTTCCTGTCTCTAGCAAATGTAAATAGAATATGCGAGCCATACGACGGAGTTTCTGTGTTTGGACATTTGACTTAAATTTATATACATATCTGTGTTTTTTTTTGGCGAACCTTTCAAACGCAATGTGTCCATAAAATAATGTTTCGGTTATGAAAAATAATAGAGTCAACAGTTAGCGTTGTAGAGTGTTAGTTCAAGGTCACAATCAAAGAGTAACTCAAATAGTTTTAGACAAGTGCACGCGTGAGTAATACATAGTTTTTTTCTCGCTTGCAGCGCCACCTACGCAAGATGGCGACTACAGAACGTAAAAGCGTTTTGATGTCTGCAGTTTGTTAAGAGTAGAGACCGGAAAAATTCGCGGGTTCAATGACCTCCAGGATAGACTCCAATATCCTCTACACACTCGGGCAAATGCCAACTGTTCATTGGCTGCTGACTTGTGAGTCGTCTCGACTGGGTGGCCTGTGATTCGACACTTCTATGAGTGAGGGTCTCTAATTGGCCCTCAGTCCTCCAGATTAACAGTGACCCAATGACAGAAGCAGCGCTAAGGTATAATTATTTGAATTTGAGCAAAACACGAAATGAACCCGCGAATTTTTCAGGTCTCTAGTTAAGAGTGAATATGTAATTTCATTTCAAAGTGCGTTTCGATTGTGAACGTTGAACGTCGAAATCCATGACCGTTGGATTGGTAGTAATAGCCGAGACGACAGAGCTCTTTTCTCTGGTCTCTACGTTCACCTGAAATAAATCCAAACATTTTTTTTTCCTTTTGGGCTTTTTTAAAAAAATCGTGTCTACGTTCCGCCGCTACCTAATGATCTTCCAGAGTTGAGGCACAGAATTGAAGAGACTATTGCTTCCATTACTCTGGACTTGTTAGGGCCTAAGCAAAGTGTGGGAAAAATATTATACCTTAGGTTGGATGTGCGCCGTATAACCGAAGGTGCACACATTAAACATTTGTAAGAAAAACTAGGTTGGCTTACCTTCAATTTGATGAATGATTTGTTGTATAGTATAGTCTAGATTAAAATTTTATTATATACCATTGAAACTGGTACATTCTCTTATTGACATCCTATATTGCCATAATAAGAATTTCTAACTATCCGAGTGAGGTAAGACACTACAGCTTTAAAATTTATAAAACATTACGGGAATAATGTATATAATATATAGAGACCTGAAAAATTCGCGGGTTCATTTCGTGTTATGCTAAAATTCAAATAATTATACCTTAGTGCTGCTTATGCCATTGGTTCACTGTTAATCTGGAGGACTGAGGGCCAATAAGAGACCCTCACTCATAGAAGTGTCGAATCACAGGCCACCCAGTCGAGACGACTCACAAGTCAACAGCCAATGAACAGTTGGCATTTGCCCGAGTGTGTAAAGGATATTGGAGTCTATCCTGGAGGTCATTGAACCCGCGAATTTTTCCGGTCTCTAATAATATATATTTGACGATTTCCTAAGCAAATATAGGACAGATAGCATAAACCAATTGTAACTTTCCATAAAAATGTGAATAGGTTATTATAATCCATTAAATCGTCTGGAACGTTGCCAAAAACATTTTCAGAACAAAGTTCTTGCTTGTTAAAAAACAAAAATGTACTCATCTATCGAGGTGATGAAGTGTTCAATAAAAATCTTTTTTTAATGATTTTTTTAAATATGCAATGACCAAGTTTTTCACATTTTCCCATATAACGAGTATTTCGTTAGTAAATATCTAGCTAAAGGAATTTTATTTTATTTATTATTGACTGTCCATAGTGACATACAGTGATGCAATCGTGCTACATCAAATATATGTATTTGCATACAAAAATAAACAAAAGAAATTAAAATAAATATAAACCTTTCCAAAAATAAAATAATGAGAAACATGGTTAAAGCGCATACAATTTTCTGGTCAATTTATATATATATATATATATATATATATATATATATAATATATTACAATATATCTTGCTTAAATTCAAATTTAAATTCGTCATTCATTAAAAATATAAACAAATTTGTAATTAAAAAAATTCCTAACCTATAGTAACAGTAGTCAATAAAAAAATTTCTAATGTTTCAAGACAGAATGTTGTGTTGTCGATTAGTGAGAGTCTTTAAATTCAACACCATAATTATTGTTCGAAAACATTGCAACGTTATGTGATAGTCTGATTCGATTTACTTTTGATGGTATATTCTACGTGTGGATATAATATTTTATTTAACATAATCATCCGAAATTTATAATCAACCGTGGACAAGATAACAAAACTTTAGGAGAAAAAAACGTGGTTATATATTTTTGTTAATGTACGTGTGTGTAAGTGTTAAAAGTCCATTTTTTATTCCCTCAATTTTTGACAAATAAAGATTCGGAATTTGCATACATATTTTTGCGTGCAAGGTTGCACTACGTTGCTTTTCAACAAAATGCAAATCCAAACGGTGTGCAATGCTGGTTGGCATAATTGTTTTCAAAATAGTAAATTTTTCCTGGTTTATATTATGTGACAAATGTTAATATCACAATAATGCACAGACTAGAAACATTAAGCCTAGAGATATTCTGAACATTTTTCAATTTTGATACAGTTTCAACAGCAAAGAAAAATGTTATTATTTTTATTTTACATTAAATTTTGTTAATAACACATTGAATATTTATTTATTATGTTGTAAAACATCAAGGAATTTTAATTCAAAGTAAATTGAATAAGAATATTGACATGTGTGTAACTTGTTTCGTAAACAGATTGATTTATCGGCCATCGGAAACCAATCTATCGAACTTTCCTGGGACGCATAATAGAATTAACTGTCAGGCCACTTCCGACAAATTTCGAAGTTCGCCCTAACGCAATCACTGTTTAGAATGCCAATATTTTATAAAAGCGATTACATTACGTGCTTGTCGTTTCCCAAGTTAGTCATTCCTTAAGAGTTACTGGTAAACGGTTCTACGTAAACTCACTTTAATAGTTACAAGACATGAAATTCGATAATGTCTCTCCTGCGCAGTTAAAAGATTAGGTAATAGGAAACATTTTTCAATTGATAGTGTTTAGGGATGGGCTAATTAAATTCTTAAATTCTCAAATACCATAAATTCCTTAGTATTTGAAATATTCTATAGAATAGAAAAAAAGATTTGATGAAAAAGTTATAAAGGAAATATAGAAAATTTCCTAGTTTATAGAAAGTTTACTAGGTCAACTATTTTCGCCATTCCTATCCTGTTACCGTTCCCAGGAAAATGTACTTTTAATAGGTAATCATACAAATAAAATTACAATTTGTATTGATTATAAAAATAAATTGTCTGTAAAACAACAATTTTAAGGATAGAATGTCTCAGCACCATAGTTCTAATTTTGTATTTAATGTATATCATTTAATTTTTTACCCATGAACATAAATTAGGATTCGATAGGTATATTATAAGTACTTTCTGGGATTCTGATTAGAGATTGGGATTCAAGAAAATTGGGATCCGGCCCATCACTAATAGTATTTCAACGGATTACACAGTAACCTAAAATAATTCAAACAAAAATATAGCTTGAGTTTGAGAAAAACTCAACGAAGAAATTTAAAACTATTTGCATGATAATAATTATTTCATTGCCAAAAAATAGTTTGTAGTGATCTAAAAAAATTATCGTCTTAAATTATTTATTATACAGCCGGCAGTGTTATCAATAGCTACTGGAATGATTGCTGCTAAACCCGAATAAATGACTGTTTTTTAAACGCTAAAGAAAAGAGATAAAGAATGATTAGCAACACTGATAAAACTATATCGTAATCCTACTAATATTATAAACCCGAATGTTTGTGTGTATAAATGTTACTCCTTGACGCCCGAGCCGCTGAACGGATTTAGATGTGATTTGGCATACAGCTAGCTTATAACCTGGATTAAGACATATGCCACAGATTACTATTTAAATAATCCCTATTAGAGTGAAAAGGGGTTTAATTCATTTTTATAACACAAAATCATAAATCATAGACATACAAACAGTGAGTGTGTGTCATTTCTCTATGTCCGCCACACGGCCATATAGTAAGGTCTGGCAACTTCCTATCCTTCTCCTTGGCGAGACCCGTCCGCTTGGTGGAGCTCGCGGTTGCTAGAGAACTAACGGCGCTAATCACATTTCAGTTCTGAACTTCGTCAATAGATGGCATTGCTTTGAATTTTAAACGCGCTATCGTTTGGTGCGACCGTCACTTTTTGTCTATGGTATGCGAAACTTTTTGAATGAGTGTGTATGTTTGTTACTTCTTCACACTGTATTAACACATAGGCCACTTTTCATCCCGAACAATATTGGCTGTTCCTGTGGGATGATCAACGTCACTAAGAACGTCATTAAAACGTGACTGCCTAACATTTGATGTAGAGGTTCGTTCTAACCCCTTTTATACAAACTAAATACCTTCATCCATGAAAAAAAGGAAGTTTTTGCAGGATAGTATTATCAATAAACTCTGCAAAAACATTGACCAGGAAGTTTTTTAAATAAATAAGTATATATATAAGGAAATAGTATTTATTAAACAGGATTTATAAATAAAATGGTATTCATCAAGTACTTGGTTAGGAGACCATCCACACATTTATTGACACAGTGATTACAATAATTATTGTTGACGCAACTACATATCCTGTTGAGTTTTTAAACACATTATAGTTATCACCATAAGTTGGAGTTGAAGGTCGGCGTGCCTGCCATACTGATGCAGTGATGCGTAACCTGGATGCACCAAGGTTGTGCAATGGCACTAGGTTACGCATCAGTCTAGAGACCTGCAAAATTCGCAGATTCATTGACCTCTAGGATAGACTCCAAGGTCCTTTAAATACTCCCGGAAATGACACCTGTTCATTGGCTACTGACGCGTGAGACGTCTCAACTAGGCTGTCCGTAATTGGGCACTTTCTTGGTTTAGTATTTCCCATCCGTTCACAGTTCCCCGGATAAAATGTGGGCCAATCGCAGAAGCGGTACGAAGGTACAGTTTTTTTTATGCTAGCCTATCGCGAAATGAATCCGCGAATTTTGCATGTCTCTACGCATCACAGAGCTGAAAAGGCATATTGTTTAGGCCAAAATTATCTCCACTGGGGCCAAATGGTAGATGGTATTGATATCACGTATTCCCATTATTCCCACTGTCTCATACAGTAACATTAGCATCTCTTGACAATGAGTGAGACATGTCTTTTAATAAACGAGGTTTTGATAACACAATTTTTTTTCCACTTTTTCCATTAAGTTCTATCGTAAAAAAGAGTATAATATGCAACAGTCTATCGTAAAAAAGGGTAATATACTTATGCAACATTCTATCTTAGTGTGATTATAATCCAAACAAAAACAAATAATAAAACAATTTCAAGTGCTGGTCGGATTGGAGCTAAGCGTTGCATAGTCTGCATAGTGTGGAGTTACGGAACCCTTGGTGTGCGAGTCAGACCTGCACTTGATCGGTTTGTTAAATAAAATTATCAGTTAAACCACGGGGCGCCGCTAGTTGCAAATAAAAACGTTTTTCAAATTCAACTTTCCGAAATATAGTGGCGGAGTAAACGAAAAAAAAAAAAAAAAAAAACAAACAATCGACAGTAAACTAGCCTCAAGCCACAACAAATTCGTTTCAACCGGCAGTAGTAACTTGATAAAAACTACATGGAACACAAATAACGATACTGCATCATTTAAAGTGTTTTTGAAGTGAAACGTTTTACTTCAGGTAGAGTAATATCATAACCACAAAGTAGCGTAAGTGATGAGGTAACAAAGTTAACGTATGTAACGTAAGTTAAGGATATTGCTCGATAGCCCAGGTTTAGAAAAATAATTTTTTTGAATTGAAAAATATTTACTGCCGATTACACATAGAAGGAGCAGCGCATGATTTTGTTTACTTTCCAATAATTTTTTTTTAAATGTTTACATATATTCGCATACTTTTTCAAAAGTTTGAAAACTTTCGCAATTCGTAATCCTCAACTCTAAACTATCAACTCTGAGGTTGCATCTGGTGTTAGCATTATAATTGTGACAATTTGTATGGACATTTCCCATATGGATATTTATCATCTTTAAGTCATTATAAACCCAAGTATTATTCATTTTTGAAGTGAAACTTCTAATGCGACTTCCAACAAGGTTGCGTTAAACGTTTAACTCTACCATGGAGAAAGCACTGTTGCGTTAAACGTCCAACGCTCCTGGGGAGGGGGAATAGAAAGAGACAGAGCGAGAGTGAATGCGTGGCACTCCAACGCATGCGCGTAGTATACCTGTTACAGGCCAGCGCGAGCGTTAGCAACGAGTAGCGTCCAATATTCCAACGCAAGAGGGAGAGAGAAAGAAAGATACACAAAGGTAGAAAGTAGGAGAGAGAAAGAGAGTGAGTCGGTAGATCCCAAGCACATGCGCGTGGTATTCTTGCTATGCGGCGAAGTAAACAGTGAATTGCGTCGTTAAAAGAAATAATAAAGATTCTTACAGAAGAACTGGCGGGTAGGCGTGCTCCACGGACAGACAGTGCTAGTGCTCAAAACACAAATACATGGTCCGACGTAGCAAGAAAAAACATCCGAAGAATTCCAAAACAACTGCATCCACCTGAAGTTGTCCCGGTCAGGAACAGGTTTGATGTTTTTACCAGTGAAGTGCGGGAATGTGGTGTGGCTGAGTTCAAACCCCCAGCAAAACCAAAGGCAGAAAGGAGAAAAAAAATATCAGGTAAAGTAACACTGTATTCTGACAGCCATGGACGCGGACTAGCATGTACAATGAACGACTCCCTGAAAAACATGTCAGTCATAGGAAATGTAAAACCTGGTGCTAAAATAAACTCTGTAACAAAAGACTGCAAATCTAACTGTAAGGACTTTAACTCTAAAGATACTGTGATAATCATGGGGGGCAGTAATGATGTAAACAAAAATGAGGGAGCCAAAGTGATAGGAAATTTAAAAAATAATCTGTCTGAACTAACCTCAACAAATGTTGTCGTGGTGAGTCTTCCTCTTAGGCATGATTTACCACAGTGGTCTTGTGTAAACATGGAAGTAAAAAAAACTAATGCTCAAATTGGCCAACTATGCAGGCACTTCAAAAATGTTCACATGGTAGATATCAGTGACTTTGAGAGAGAACTTTTCACAAGGCATGGTCTTCACCTAAACAGTGCTGGTAAAGATTTGTTAAGCAGAAAAATTTGCAAAATAATTGAAAGCATAATAATTAAGCAAGTATCAATCCCATTAAAATTTCATTCATATCAGGGAAACTAAATACAGAGGCTGAGTTTACCAAAGTAACTCAGCCACCTCAATCATTTTCAAGTTCTATTTCAGTTTCTTCTCAAAAATGTTGGTTTGAAACCCAGATTAAAAAAAGTCAGCCAGCTGTGCAACCTAACTTAAGTTCAAAAGACTACGTAAGCTGTGAACCATTAAACATGTTGAAATATAACATCAGTAGTAGATTGAGTCAATTAAATATTGTTCCTAATTATATCCAATGTATAAAAAGTAAACACCTTGAGTTAGAACAAAACATAAGTGACCCCAGATGTAATTTGAAACCAAATGGTGTGTGTCAAACAAAACAGTGCCTTAGAGCAGAGTCCCCAGTAGAAAATAACTCAAAAAATTCAAAACTTACCTCAAACAGTAATTTGTATAATATATTACACGTAAACATCCAGTCAGTAAGAAATAAAACATTGGACTTGGAAACTGTTCTACATACTGACTTAAATCACTACAGTGTAATTTGCCTTACAGAACATTGGTTAAATGATCAAGAGCAGTCATTAAATATTATAGATGGCTACCAAACAGTCTCAATTTTTTGTAGAAAAAATGGCTATGGAGGAAGTTGTATTCTAGTTGATAGTTCAAAAAGCAGTAACTTTCAGGAGTGCACAAACATAAAGAATTTAAGTGTTGAAAATGAAATTGAATGCAGTGCAGTAAAAATAAATACAAATTTATACCATATTACAATAGTATCAATATATAGGCCACCAAATGGTCAAATAAAACTCTTCTTACAGCAGCTCGAACTAATTTTGACATTGACACTTAAAACATCTAATGACAAAGTTTTGCTGTGTGGGGACTTAAATGTTGACTATTTAACTAACTCTAAAATTAAACATGAGTTCATTGATATGATGGAAACATTTAATATACAAAATTGTATAAATGGCCCAACTAGAATAACAGAAAATACTGTATCACAAATTGACTACATGCTGACAAATCTAGAGATGTATGATGCCAAAAATATAAATCTAGGATTGTCTGACCATATGGCACAAACTATCACATTACATTTTAAAATGGAAATTCGTAAAACAAACATTAGCTATAGACTCTTTAGTGATGAAAATATTTCTCAAATGAACAGTCTCTTATTGAAGGAAAATTGGGAAGATATATATCTCACAAATGACACAAATAAAATATTTAATTCTTTCTTAAACATCTATTGTAGAAACTTTGAAGCAGCTTTCCCTTTGAACCATAAAACACTAAAAAACCCGTATAATTTAAAAAAAGATAAAAATTGGATAACTAAAGGTATTAAAATATCTTGTGCAAAAATTAAAGAACTACACCGAATTTATAAAAAAGGGAACACTACTAAAGATTTTGAAATTTTTTATAAAAATTACAAAATTATATACAAAAAAGTATTGAAATGTGCCAAAGAAAACTACAACAATCATAAAATAGAAACTAGTAACAATAAATGTAAAACAATGTGGAAAATTATCGGAAATGCAAATGGGAAAATAATAAAACAACGAACAGACAAAATATCTTTAAACATAGAAGGAAAAAATGTACATGACTACCAAGCTGCGAATTTCATAAATAATTACTTCATAAACATCTGTAATAATGAGACACCATTAGATACAAAGCTAAATAAAACTTCTACTTTGCAAACGTGCGAACTTCCTCATACCTCCAGTTCACTATTTTTAGCACCGGTTACAAAAATGGAACTCATAAAAGTACTCAAGAGCATAAAAAACAAGCATACACAGGACATATATGGTATATCAAGTTTTATAATGAAAAAATGTTTTGACCCTATAGCACAACATTTTCTTTACTTAATAAATACAGTAATAGCATCTGGAATATTTCCAGACAACATGAAAACAACTAAAGTAATCCCCCTACATAAAAAAGGTGACAAAACAAAAATAGAAAATTATAGGCCAATAAGCATATTACCCTCATTTTCAAAAATAATAGAAAAAATTATTTCAAATAGAATTATACAGTTTTTAAACAAACATAATTTATTATGTGAAGAACAATTTGGATTCCAAAAAAAAAAATCCACTACTACAGCGACTTACCACCTTCTTAAACACATCCTAGAGTATCTGGATAAAGGTAGTGAAGTATTTGGCATTTTTTGTGATTTATCAAAAGCATTTGATTCTGTACATCATGGAAATTTAATAAGAAAAATGGAAAATTATGGTATAAGAGGTATTGCCATTAAACTACTCTCATCATACTTAAAAAATCGAAAGCAAAGGGTTTACCTAAAAGAAGATACTATGGAAGTAACATCATATTGGGATACAATTAAAACTGGAGTTCCACAAGGAAGTATACTTGGGCCGCTACTCTTTCTTCTGTACATAAATGACCTTCCTTCTCAAAAAATAAATGGAAAGATGATACTCTTTGCTGATGATACAAATATTGTTATAACAGCCCCGAATAACACCGAATTAAATGCGTTAGCCGTAAACACTCTAGATAACATGGAATCTTGGTTTAAAGAAAACAGACTAAAACTAAATCTGAATAAAACAAACTTCCTACACTTCAAGAGAAACACAGTGTTCAATCCCACACACACTTCTTACACTTATAACGGTCAACTAATAGAGGAAAAAAATTCAACAAAATTTTTAGGTTTTGAAATAGACACCCACCTAAACTGGCACTCGCATATACACAACACTGTTAAAAGACTAACCCGTGCTTGTTATGGTCTTAGGGTGATTCGAATGTTATTGTCTAAAGACTATGTAAGATCTGCATATTTTGCAAATTTTCATTCCATTATGAGTTACGGCATGGAACTTTGGGGACACACAGCAGAAGGAAACAGAATATTTAAGCTTCAGAAAAAAGCAATTCGACTAATTTCCTTTTCGAAACCATCATCATCCTGTAGACACCTATTTCAAGATCTCAAAATTATACCTTTTTACTGTCAATATTTTATCCAGCTAATGATTTTAATGAAAGATAACATACATCTACACAAAACAAATAGTGACATACACCCGTATCAAACAAGAACTACACTCAACCTCAGAATACCATCTCACTCCACCAGCCAATATGCCAAAAACTGTAATTATGTGGGAATCTGCTTATATAATAGTCTACCTCGGCATGTTAAAAATATTAATAATAAAAAATTGTTTGCAATAGAGTTAAAAAAAATAGCTGAAAAACAGTTTTTTTATTCTTTCAAAGATGTAGAAGACTATATAAAAATAAAAAATAATAGCAAAGATTTTATAGGGTAAATTCAATCCCACTTGTAATGTATGTTAACTAATAAGTAAAATGTAATTGTATATTATTATTATATTTTTTTTATATGAAATTGTATGTTTTTGTTTTTTGTGAAATTATATATTTTGTGCTTTTGTTTTTTGTGAAATTGTATATATATATATATATATATTTTTTTTTTTTTTGTGAAACTTTATATGTATATATATATTATTATTTTTTTTCCTATATGTACTTGACATGTATCATACCCCAGAAATGGGGTCAAAGGATATGAAAATAAATAAATAAATAAATAAAAGTTTCACTTCTTCCGCGCGTGACAGCCATGAAATAGTGTATTTATTTTTAAGTGGTGTTTGAAAGAACGACTTATTTTTACAAAAATTACTCAGTTGGCGGACCTCAAAAAACCTAAACTCTTTATCGTGATTTTCCGTCTGCTGTCCATTTCTCTAATTGCTAGGGACTGGAAAAATTCGCGGGTTCAATGAACTCCAGGCTAGACTCCACGATCCTGTGCACACTCGGGCAAACGTCGCCTGTTCATTGGCTGCTGACTTGTCAGGCGTCTCAATTAGGAGACTCGTGATTCGACACTGCTTTGACTGAGGGTCTATGATTGGCCCACAGTCCTCCAGGTTAAAACAGCGAACCAATGGCAGAAGTTGCATAAAAATACAATTATTTGCATTCTAGCATATCGCGAAATGAATCCGCGAATTTTTCCGGTCTATACTAATTGCCCTGGAGTCTAAGAATAGAGCGTGTTAACTTCTAAGCCTCTCATTACACCAACCGTTGCTGTAAAAAAAAGCGCGGGGATTTTACTTCCTTTGTGTCCCAGAGACTTAATCATACCTGTATATGCATATAAGTGAAGAGATATTTTTTTTGTAAATTCTCAAATTCCTCCAAAACCACTCACCACCTTCCACACGCTACTGTGGTTGTAGAGAGTTTCATGGTCTACCGTCGATTCTAACAAGGTTTAGTGCACGTGAGTGAGTGTAATTGCTTTAATTATTATTTTTTTAATTTGTCTTCGACTATTTATTCCCTATAATAATGGTTTATGCCAACCCATGGAGTAATGGTTGGCCGTAATAACATTTATTTAGACGAAAGTTGTAGATAATAATATAAGGTTTAAAATAAAGCAGAACGGATAAATAGTGTACATTGTACGGAAATATATTTTTTTCAAATTATAAACTCTAATTTTTCTTTCCCCTGCAACATTGGCTAGTCTTATCAAAAATTGTTTTAAATAAAAATTATTAGCTTTAAAAACAAGTTAAACGGATTTAATAGTTTTACTACTTGAAGAGTTTTTTAATATTGCCCATCTCTTTTTATTCTTTAAGCAATGGGGTATTTAATAAAAAAAAGTTTCATACAAAATTTTAATATAAAAATAATAATATTATTAAACAGTTTGTACGAATTATATGTTGGGCCTATGAAGGGAGATGGTAATTTTGTTGTCCTTCAACCCCTGTTTTTTCAACCCCTTGCAGTTACGGTTGGTTGAATAGAAAATATACTCAGAATAAATATTTTGGTATTTTTTTCTACGAGTTATAATATGTTCAAACGGATGTGATATTTTCTATATAATGGATGTTATAACGATTAATCGTTTTTTTTCTTCAAAAAAACCTTTCCCTTTCTACCCCTTTGGTCGGATATTGCCCATTAACGAAATTGCCCGAGATTTTCCACTACAAGAAATTATGTATCAATTTATAAGTGATTTGCAGAAAAAAAAAACATTGCGGCAGTTATCGTTTCCACAAAATTATGATTATTATGTAATTAATATATATGTAAAATTTTGAGTTGGCTATTAATTTTGGGGTCTATGGACCATGAAACGAAAAACTATATAAACATTTTCCTGAAGTCACAGCATGGTAACGGCTACGACAGGTAGTTCTACGTAAAACTGTATCACTACAAAAATAGTGTTCGGATTCTTCCCCAATCATTTATGATTTGTGTTGTCCGAGTACCTGAATATTTCCAGTATTAACTCTACACATTATTAAGCATAATAAAACAAAATGTAGTTAAATTATTCAATATACGACTTTATTTATTCCGTGGTTTGAAAAATTATGCTTGAATGAAACATCAAGTAAGATATACGAAACTTTTTTTTTTAAATCTGGTTCCTAAATGAATCTTTCGTTTTAAGTACGGAAAATATTGTTCTCTTTCGCTAAAATTCATGTATAATTTAATTTTTGAATGCGAATGACACTTTGAAAATAGTATAAAAGGAATTGTTGACGACAGGAGAATTAAAGACCTTATCTAATGACAACCACCTGGGCCTACCTGTTCCATTTCGTGACTGGAATTCGCACATGGGCCGCCTGAAGTATAAATGGGCAAAAGAGACGCATATGTCTTCAAGAGTTCCGGAAACAATCACTCATCACGCAGTGCCTTCCCACGGCGCGCGTGTTTCTCGAACTTGTTCCCTTATTCCGAACAGTCTCGACAGAAAGTTTCCGAACGTTATCCCCCCCCCCCTTTTTTTATTTTTTCCTTGCGAACCGAGAACGATGCATAATTCAAGTGAACGCAACATCGGAGTTGTCAAAGAAAGATATGTTCGAATCCAAAGTCTCGTAACCCAAAGAAATTCTCGAAATTTTTTCTCTCTGAGAAGTAGAATAATGATATTACGCATGTTTCATCTGCGATCATCCTAACTTTAATATAAGCAAAATTAAAAAAAGAAATTGAATGCTTGAAACTGCAAGAAGTATATACTGTTAATCTAGTTACAAATAAAAAAAAAGACAAAGATTCATGATTTGAAGTTAAAAAAATAAGTTTTCTTTTAAAAGTAAGGTAACTCATTTTTAAGGTATCTACGGTTCGAAGAAATATTACCAATTGCAGTCATTATCATTGAGCAAAACCAGAAAATCTAACTAGCTTTACTTTTAATGCTCCCTACACCTCAAATTATTGTCGACTTAATTATTTAGGTAGATTTCAATGAAATAATACCCATTGAAGCCGTTACCACGGTGAGACTTCCAAAAAATTGTATATAGTTTTCGTTTCATGTTCCATAGACAACAATACCAAAAAAAAAATAAAAAAAATTATAAATCTTTATATATATATATATATATCTTTATATATATATTTCTTGTGTGCGTGTGTATGTCACTGAACTCCTCCTAGACGGCTGGACCGATTTTGATGAAATTTTGTGTGTGAGTTCACGGGGATTCGAGGATGTTTTAGATTCACAATTGGATATTTTATCTCGATTCTGAGTTAAGAAAAACTAAAAAAAACACGCTTTAAAAGCAAAAATTGCAACGCATTATTAGAAGCCATTAAGTTTTGCTATTGTAAGGAACTAAGTAGAGAGTAAGAAAAAAATAAAGATCCTGACAGTTTATAGTGTCGCCATATTTGTTTCAATTTTCAATACCCTTTTTGTATATTACAATTTAAATTGCAGAAAAAAATCATGTTTCATAGCCACACAAATAGTGAGTGTGTGTCATTTCTCTATGTCCACGAGGTCTCGCCGCGTCAATTTTCTCCTTGGAGCGAACCCGTCCGCTTAATTAAATAAACAGCTTTTATCGTTGAATGATTTCATGATTTATTTAATGAAAATATGCTCTCATAAAAAAATTAGGTGTCTTTATCTCACTCTCTCTCTCTCTCTCTGAAATGTATGTAGCTTGCTCGCGGGTCAGTAATGCAGACAATCTTTACATTCTAGCTCGAGACGGAAAAAACAGTAAATGTGGTTTACAAAGACATTTTATGAAGTGTCTTCCCGTCATTACATTTGAAAGTAGAAACATATTTACTCAAAATTTAGGTAGTAACATATTTTTATTGCAAAGACTGAAATAGAGGTGAGAAAAATTATCATTTGTGAACATAAGAAAACTACTACAACTGTATCAACTGTTATGTTATGATGTTTAAATTTCTAAATGGTGCAAGATAATACAAAATTCCATGCGGAAAAAGTCGTGGGCAGCAGATACGTATAGTTATAGGTGTGGGGCTATGCATGCTGATTTTTCATATACTGCATGGATGCGAACATGTAAGAATAATCTATCTATCTTACTATAATAAAACAGTACTTTTTCTGTCTGTCTGTTTGTACGCGATTTTTATGAAATTTTGTGTGTGAGTTCACGGGGATTCGAGGATGTTTAGATTCACAATTGGATATTTTATCTCGATTCTGAGTTAAGAAAAACTAAAAATACACGCTTTAAAAGCAAAAAAACTAAGCATTGTTGATAATTAGCCTCCATGGCAACGGGCTTTTTCATTGTTGTTGCCTTCTGCGTAACCATGGGAAAGGTTTTTGGTAACGGCAGTGGCGTGCCCAAGAGGAGGGGTATGTATAATGAGAAGATACAAAATGTCCAGCGTAGAAATACTTACCGCCATATCCATATCTCACAAAAAGTACCTTTGGGCAGGATAATGTCTGTCGGGTCCGCTAGAAAGATATATAGAGAGATAGAGATATAAATAGAAAGATATAGCGAGTTATAGAGATATACATAGAGAGATAGAGAATTAGAGAGATAGAGAATTAGAGAGATAAAGAGAGATGCTTAGTATACGTTTAAAAAATTACAAAAAAAAATTGATTGAGGCATTGCAACGCATGCCGGGCATTATCTAGTATATATATATATATATATATATATATATATATATATATATATATATATATATATCTTGTGTGCGTGTGTATGTCACTGAACTCCTCCTAGACGGCTGGAGCGATTTTTATGAAATTTTTTGTGTGAGTTCATGGGGATTCGAGGATGGTTTAGATTCACAATTGGATATTTTATCTCGATTCTGAGTTAAGAAAAAAAAAAAAAACACGCTTTAAAAGCAAAAAAACTAAGCATTGTTGATAATTAGCCACCATGGCAACGGGCTTTTGCATTGTTGTTGCCTTCTGCGTAACCATGGGAAAGGTTTTTGGTAACGGCAGTGGCGTGCACAAGAGGAGGGGTATGTATAATGAGAAGATACAAAATGTCCAGCGTAGAAATACTTACCGCCATATCCATATCTCACAAAAAGTACATTTGGGCAGGACAATGACTATCGGGTCCGCTAGAAAGATACATAGAGATATATATGTAGAAAGATATATAGAGATATATATGTAGAAAGATATATAGAGAGATAGACATATAAATAGAAAGAGAGAGTTATAGAGTTATACATAGAGAGATAGAGAATTAGAGAGATAAAGAGAGATGCTTAGTATATGTTTAAAAAATTAAAAAAATAATTGAGGCATTGCAACGCATGCCAGCATTATCTTGTATATATATATATATATATATATATATATATATATATATACAGGATGTCCCAAAAGTCCCGCATCATAGGCAATTAAACTGCAAGTGTTTTTTTCATGTTGCAGGTGAACCATGCTGACTAAGGAAGAGCGTGTTGCGATTATCCTGCTCTGTGGAAAAGAGGGATACTCCCAGAGAGACGTGGCAACACATTTCAATGAGATGTACCCTGAACGACAGCCAGTGTCGCAAAGCACTGTTAGCCGCCTGCTTGAAAAATTCAAGGAAATAGGAAGTGTGGCTGATGCAACCAGATCTGGACGACCAAGCACTTCAAGAGAGGTGCAGGAAACTGTTTTGGTGAGGGTTGTAGCAAGTCCCAAGAAATCCATTCGACGAACCAGCTTGGAATTGGGTGTTCCTCGGTCAACCGTTCAGAGAATCCTGAAAAAGCACAACTTCCACCCTTACAAGTTGCAATTGTTGCACCACATTTCGGAAGATGATCCGGACCGACTTGTGGAAATGTGCAATTGGTTTCTGGAAAAACTGGAGCAGGACGAAGACTTCTTGTCCACAGTGATGTTCTCCGATGAGGCAAACTTTTACGTGAATGGTGAGGTGAACCGCCAAAATGTGCGCTACTGGTCCGACGCAAATTCACATTGGAATACCGATGCCAAACAACAAGGAGCTGCCCGGATTATGGTGTGGTGTGCTTTATGGAATGACCAAATCGTCGGCCCTTACGTTTTTGAGGGAACTGTCACAAGTGAAAAGTACCTGGACATGTTGGGAAATTCATTGATGCCTGATTTGCACATAATTGGTGCTAAACCACAATTGTTTATGCAGGATGGTGCTTCTCCCCATTATGGCGCGCAGGTTCGTCATTGGTTAGACGACAACATTCCACAGTGGATTGGCCAAAGGGGAACTGTGGAATGGGCTCCTCGATCTCCGGATTTAAACCCAATGGACTTTGCTGTATGGGGATATCTCAAATCCAAAGTGTACAGTGTGAAGATCAGGGACATACACCATTTGTGTGAGCGAATTGCTTCCGAATGCCGTGCTATGACGCCAATTGTGGTACAAAACATTCTGCGAAACATAAAATATCGCCTGCAGCTGTGTTGTGAGCTTTCAGGCACTCACGTGGAGCACATTTTATGAATTGTTTCACACTACTGTAACAAGTTAGTGTTCTTCCTATGATGCGGGATTTTTGGGACACCCTGTATATATATATATATATATATATATATATATTACACTTTTGAGGACACAATACTAATATGTAAAATTAAATAGTGGAAATATTGGTCAAGTTCGTTAATGAGCAATTTTTGACCAAAAGCGTAGAAATGGCGACGGTTTTATTGAAAAACAAAAAAAAAATTGCACTATCTCTCATAATTTGGAAAAAAAATCACATCCGTTTGAACGTATTATATTTCGTAGGAGTAATACCAAAACCTTTTGACTGAATAAATTTTAGATACGATCAACCGTACCTGCTAAGGGTTTCAAAAACAATGGCTGGAGGACAAAAAAATTATCGTAACTACCTTCGTAGGCACAACATCAAATTCGTACACATTGTTTGTTAATCTTATAATTTTTATTCAAAACTTTTGTCTGAAAGAATTTTTTATTATATAAAACACTGCTGCAAGGGGTTATAAAAATAAGGGTAAAATAAAATAAAAAACTCCCTAAGTGGAAACACTATCCAATCCGTTCAAATAGTTCGTAAATTTTATAATTTTTATCTTAAACTTTTTTCTGAAACAATTTTTGATAAAACTAGACATGTTAAAGAGGGTTGGAAAAATAAAGTGTATAGTTGAAAAAATTTCAAATGTTCTGTATCATGTACACTCTTAAATCAGTTCTGTTTTATTGTAAAACCTTAAATTATTAATTACATCTTCCGTCTCAAATAATTTTTTATTCAACCAACCATTACTGCAAGGAGTGGACAAAAATGATTGGAGAAAATAAAAACGTAAGTCCATTCAAAGGCACACCATCAAATTCGTTCATATTGTTTGTAAACTTTATAATTTCTTATTTACAACATTTGTCTGAAACAATTTTTGATTAGACAAAGGGTTGAAAAAATGAGGGTTAGAATAATAAAATATCATAACTCTCTTTTTAGGTACAATATCAAATCAGTTCAAATTGTTTGTTAATATTATAATTTTTATTCAAAACTTTTTTCTGAAACCATTTTTGATTAGACAAACTATTGCTGCAAGGACTTGAAAAAAGAGATGTGCAATTTAAAAAATCATAACTCCCTTTGTAGGTAGGTACACGATCAAATTCGTTCAGATAGTTTGTTAGTAGAATATGATAGTTGGTCCTGCTACTGTAGTCTCGGTGTGGTATCGGTGTCCACCATCTTGGATTGTGACGTCATGGCAGCCATCTTGGATGACCTTTTTCATTCACCTTGACCTTCACAATTTGCCAAAATGCCCAAAATTGGCCAATATTCTTCCAAATTTACAGTTTTTAGGAAAACAAATTCCACCAAAAAAGCCATAAAAATTGAACATACAAAAATTCAATTTGCAAAAGGAAAAAAAAAATTTCAAAAATTCAAATATTTGGAATTCGAAAAACCTCAAATTACTTTTTCCTTAGAAAAACATAAAATCCCCATATTGGCCTAAATTACCCATCGTCTAGCCACCATAAGCCGCCGAGTTCATGACCTTGACAATTAGGATGCCATGACCACTATTTTAAATGTAAAGGATTCATCTTTGCACTTTATATTACGGCCGCCATCTTGATAATCCGTAATTATTATCAGAAAATGTGGGAAATTTTTTTAAATTATAAAAACTTAATAAAATTTGAATAAAAAGTTCACATTTTGAAATTAAAACTTGAAGTCCGCCATCTTGAAAATACTTAATTATTATTGGAAAAAATTGTAAAAAAATTGTAAAATATAAAAAGGTATTTAAATAAAAGTTTGATAAGATTTTAATTTAAAAAACGCCCTTACATCATGGAGTCCTAAAATTCAAACTCGGCGAGAAAAAAAAAATACATAGGATCCTTCCTACACGGAGACCACCAAAAGACTGACCTCCCACCACTAACGCCAAGGTAAAAATATCGCCAGCTAGTATGATGTCACATCCGCTATATTGTTTTCGTCTGCTGGAGGCCGCCATCTAGAATTCCATCATTTTTGTTTCCATCTGCCGGAGGCTGCCATATTGGATTATGACATCACAAAGCTATCTTGTTTTAGTCTGCTGGAGACTGCCATCTAAGATTACAGCATAATAGCCGCAATTTAGTTTTCATCTGCTGGAAGCATCTATCATTATTTTCAGTATTTGGTACCAGGAGCACTAGCGTCACGTAGTACATATGTCGTCTGCTAGAGGATGCTGCTGGCATTTGGTTTTCAGTACTCGATACCATGAGTGCTAGTATCATGTAGTACACACATATGCCAGAGAGCGCTGATACCATATTAGTTTAATTTTTACCCACTCGAGTGCAAGAATCATTTATAGCCAGGGCACCCGCCATATTTTTGGCTGTCTTGGCCACCATTTTGAAAATTATTAATTTTTAAGCTAGAAATTTGACAAAAAACCTAAATTCATCTAATAATCTACTCATTAAAAAAATGAATTATTCGATTAGGCAATGCTTGGTTAGATCCTTTATCAAAGCAAAATATTAATTTAATGTTAAAAACAGTTATTTATTCAATCTTGTTCAAAATCCTAAATGTAAGTTCCACATCTACCAGATTACAGAGAGGCTATGATGACATAATTCCCGCCATTTTGGAAATTCGTATTTGTGACCTAGAAATTAGGAAAAATTAAAAAATCATTGTTAAAATAATTAATTTTTCTATCAATTAAATAAATTAAATTTCACTTTAATTTACCATAAGTTATATTTCTACAGAGAAAAAATTACTTAATTTCTACACTACTACAGGGAAACTTGCTTAAGTCAACTATCCTATAAACATTTAGTTCTGAATGGGCTTGACCTGACTTATTCTGAATTCAAAACGTTTTACCGAAGACAGAGACCAGCCAGCTCCTTTTCCTACATAGTCTTGTCTTCCTGACAGCATTTCTCGTAACTGTGTTTAACAGACTGCTTCAGATCGTCAGAATTATGAATGGGAGTATTCACTATCTTGAATGCGCATTTCTTCACTTTTTCCTCCAATTGATATGATTTGCTATGTACACAGTCCAACAACAATAATATTTTTAAGATCTGTGCCTTGCTACTTCGTCTGTAAGCAGATAAGTTCTGCTTGATATCATCAAGTAAAGCACAAATGTATTTTGACTCATAAAATGTGTTTAAAAAAACAAAAGTAGTCTTTCAACGTTCCCCCTAATTCAGATTTCACCAAGTGTAATCCGTTATCATTTACCTGTAATGCACCAAGCACAGTCTTATAATTAGAATTAGAATTATCTCAATCCATTGCTGAACAACTGTTTTCGAGCTTGTACGCAAACGAGTCTCCAACCTAAAGGGAGTAGTCGAAATGTCTGCAGGTAGTTCCGCAGTAGACAAACGGACTTCCCCTTTACAGTTTTTTTGCATCTCGTCTCAAACTGTCCATATGGTTAACCGAACATAAGACTTATCGCAGCGAAAATTCATAAGTGGTATAAGATAGTTCCTCGGCGGGAAGATTTAAAGAGAGGTTTAGGAGGATTGTCGCCACCATTTTTCCACGGTGGCCATATTTGATGACCTTGACTTTGACATTAACCTTCAAAAGTGGCCAAAAAATTGCCAAAAGTACTAAAAATTCTTCAAAATTTGCAAACAGTCCCCATTTCATTGGGAAAAATTCCCGTTTTGAGAGAAAATTTCCCATTTTAATCCTGAAATATGTTAACGAGTTGAAAATTCCCTAAAATGGCTTAAATTTCCCATGGGCAAGCCGCCCTAAACGCATTTAACGAAAAGACACACATTTGTACAAAAATTCAACTTGGTAAAAAACTATCTCACGCAGGGATACCATCTCATCACAGGAATACGATATCATTAGAGGGATACGATCGTATCGCAGGGATACGATCTTATCGCAGGGATACGATCGTTCGAGTCAATCATTATTTTATGAGTAAATTTTTTTCCCAAATTTCTGGATCGCAGAAATGCGATAATTTCGAAAGAATATGATCTCGTCACACGGATACGATCTCATCAGATAAATACGATCTTACCAGACGGATACGATCAGTCGCAAGATACATTAGGATAATATCTTTGGGATATGGTACAATACGATCGGGGGGATATGACTGATTGCATACGATAGGATACTATGAGAACTCAGTCTTAGTTAGAAATAAGATTACACTACATAAAACAATAAATGTTAAAATCTATACAATGGATTTATATTTCAATATTATTCACGCAACTAAAACAAGTGATTATTGTATGTAGCCAGCTTCCTTCAGTTCTTTAATTATGGAGGCTAATTAATCAATGTACGAATAGTTTCCTCCAAGAACCGATTCCACCAACAGTCTCAAACAATAAGTTTGGATCTTCCCATGACTTGAAATCAATCTCATCTGCTGCCGCTGCTTCAATCTTCCATGCAATTTTATTATTTTTAAGATCTCTGAAATATTTCGTTTTAGACCAGCCTCAATGTTCCCATCATCATCGTCCCAGTGACTATCATAAGCTTGATAACAATAATTTAATTTAACGCATCGTTTCCATTATTTTGGCCTCAGTGCATCATCACAATGTTCTGTCTCTGTATCTTCAAATTCCTGTATGATATTCTAATTTTATGAACATTAGTAGTAGTAGTAGTTGTTGTTGTTTGCATTGTTTCAAGAAATATTATTTATTCCTTCAGAGTGAGTTATAGAAAAATCGATGTGAGAATTCTGTAGGAAGATCAAATCCTTCATGTGTCATCTTAGGAAACTTGTCATCATTTTATTCCTGCAGTACGATAGCATCATTCCGTTTCTTCGATGCTGGAATCTCATTACATTTCAACGCAGACGACGCAGCTGCGCAAGTGTGATGATTTACAACTACACACACATTTGGTCTAACACTGACTTGTTCTCAGTAGATGAAAAAAGAGTTCCTCCACTGGTTTTGTTGTGTTTTTTTTTTTTAATTTATCACTTAGTCCGAACTGAAAGCCACAGTTGTAACAGCGTAGTAACATTTTCCGCAAAAGATTCTTTCAACAATTGCCTTTCATATGACGTCTGGCATTGCTGGTTTAAGTGAACGAAATTCCACAGTACCGACACATATACGGCGACGATGATACTCCTGCTATTGAAACCACGCTGACTGCTCTTGATATGTCATCAAAATCGTCTTCCATATTCCAAACAGTAAATGATCCAACAAGGGTTGACAAACGTTCGAAAGATTTTCGCCAATATTTTCGCTCTTCTATGTATGCATTCAATATTTGGTCAGTGGGAGTTAATTTATCTCATACAAGAAACCTTTTTGCAAGTAGTACCTATTCCTGCCAACAGAGGGCACCACATGTTGTGTTGCGATAAATATTATTTATTTTGTTATGCGGAATGCGAGTTGCTCTCTTTCGGTCGGAAGAGAAAGAAGGTTTCGCTAGACATTAAGCAGAAGGAAGTTAATCTCGCATGATAGTAATTCTCAGCTTTTTAAAGACGTAGTATTCGTTTGAGTAATTAATATTGTTTGTTGCAATTCCAACTGATTAGAATATTGTAAGTGCTTATTTAGTTACAGGAAATCAGCAAATTGTTACGAAAATTTGAATAAAATTGCATCTCTCATTAATTAAATAAATATTTTTTTATGCAGATATTGATTGCTCAGAAATAACCAGAAGCACTCGGAGAACATCAGCAGAATCTTCACCGTTAATGATCAGAAAAACTTGGAGAAAACAACAAAATATTGGCAGGAATACTCAGGAGCACTCAGAAAAAACTATCACACGTTTCCCTAAATCAAGTTGGGTGAATCACATTAAATAATTAAACTTTTTAATTAAAATTTTTAAAAATAATATTTTATATAAGTTTTTAATTTTTCACAAAATGTTTTTATGATGATTATGGAACTTCAATATGGCGGCTGTTACCAAAAGTGCAAAGGTGACGCTTTTACTTTCAAAATGGTGGTAAAGTCATCCTAATGGTGACTCAGGGTGGCTAGATGATGGGGAATTTAAGTCGCTTTGGGGAATTTTTTTTTTTTAGGAAAAACGTTTTTTGAGGATTTTCGAATTCTTAATATTAAAATTATTACCGGATATAAGTTCGAAAATTGAAAATATGAATGCTCAAATATTTTTGATTTTTACGGCAAGTTTTCCCTTAAAAACTGTAAAATGTTGCGTATTTTGGGTAGTTTTTGGCAAACGTTGCAGTTCAACATCAAATGTCATCAAAAATGGCCGCCGTAACGTCAAAGTACAAGAAAGCGTACACTGACACCACACTCCTGCTCCAGTAGTAGGGCCAAATATTATATACTATTTTTTATCTTATAATTTATATCTAAAACTTTTGTCTGAAACAATTTTGGCTAAGACGAATCATTGTTGAAGGGGGGGGGGGGTGAAATAATTAAATGGTAGGATTAAAAAAATCATAATATTCTCACCATGTACAATATTTAATCCGTGCTGGTTTATTGTAAAAACCTTAAATGATATACTACAACAATAGTCTGAAATAATTATTTGTACGACCACCCATTACTTCAAGGGTTGGAATAAACACGGGTTGAATGACAATCAAATTCATAACAACCTTAATAGGCACACTATCCAATCCGTTCTAATTTTTTGTAAACCTAATAATTATTATCAAAACGTTTGTGATTGGAAATAAAATAAATTAATAATTCCGACAGTAGGTGTACCATCAGATCCGTTAACATTGTTTGTATATCTTATCATGTTTATCTAATATTTGTCCGAAACAAGTTTTGATTATAAAAACCTTTAGCGCAAGGGGTTGAAAAACCCTGGGGTTAAAATAATACAACTTCCCTAACATGTAGTCTATCAAATTAATGATTATTTTTTTGTTTAATTTATTATATATTGTTGATAATTTTGTCTTAAGTAAATTTTATGTAAATAACCATTACTTAAATGTGTGTAAATAACAAGGTGGAAAGACAAAATTCATGAAATTTTTAAATATTTATACTATAAAATCCGTTATAATTTAATGTAAAACTCCTAAACTTTATCTAAAACCTTTGGCACAAACAAACGTTTGGAAAAACTAATTTTTACCGTTAAAAGAGGGGTTGAATTTAAAAAAGTTAAAACTTTTTTAGTATAAAATTTGTCGGAATTTATATTTAATTTTCTTAATATTACCTTAAACATTAGTCCAAAATATATATTTTATACGAAAAATTTTATTGCAAAGGATGAAAAATAATGTTTGAAGGTCAAAAATAATTGCTTAGCTTTTTTAGTAGGCATAATATAAAATTCACTAAACATTTAATGCTGGATTCTTACAGTTAAAAACATTCGAAATATTATAGCTGCATGAAATATGAGAAAAATTTTAATTTATGTTTTTAGAATGTTGTTGAACATAAAGGATGCAACATTAAGTGCTTAAAATGTTCTAGGTTTTTAAGGAGTTTTAAAAACATTTCCAGAATAAATAGATACTTCGAAATGTACATTCGCTTGTAGGCTATGCCGAAAGGGATTATTTTGTATTGGATTATTTTTGATTTAGAATTATATTTTAACATACTTAATAACGCTGGTATTTTTTCACAAATTTCTTTATGACGGATAAATAAAATAAAGAAATGGAAAATCACTTTCAAGTGTTTTAATAAGGTGTGAAAAGGGGGTAGAAATGAAGTTATATACCTATACTTATATAATTACTTAAATCTTCAAATGTGAGAAATATTGCATCCAATTTAAGTGATTATACTTTTCAAGATAAACAAAAATATTTCTTCGAAAAATTCTTTCATGAATATAACACTCACCTAAGAGGGGAGAAAATAGTAATATAAGAAAACTATATTTAGAAGCACAGTATTAAATAGCTCTAAGTTTTTTATGCATATAATATATTTAAAATACTTTCATATAAATACAAATATAATTTATGTTTATTAATAACATGTATGCAGGTTATATGCAGTAACTAACAAATTATAGACTTTTAGAATTCTATTAGAAACCTTTTCGATGGATCAAAGTCATTGTGCATTTGAGGAAAACCTAGTTGATCATGATGAATAAAGAGCCTCACACCAGAAAGTCCATGAAAATTTCATCAAATCAATTCCGATCATCTAAAAAAAAGAGCATCATAAAAAACTGAAATATACAATCTAAAAAATATCCTGCGAGAACTTAGATTTATATGCTACTACACATGCAAAATTTATTTTATTTATCATTATTATAGTCATTTAAAAAAACTCAGTTATGCGGGAATGTTATTTATTATAATTCCATTGCAATTTTGTAAATATTTTGACTGTATGTGATTTTATGATATACTTGGATTCATGTATTGGAGATGACGGTAAAATCAATCGTTTTTCTTAATTTAAGAACGGATCAATGCAATCATAAATTTCAAATGTATAATTACATTTATTATATAAAAATATAAACTGATTAATTAAAGTATCAATGAAAAAAAAATTGTAATTAATAACAAATTTTTATTTTAAATTCTAATTTTAAAACATCACATACATCTATTACCAAACTTGGTCATTTTTAATTTTATTTACTTTATGCTTTTTGAATCCCCCAAACCATCAATATTGAGATTTATAGGTAATTAATTTATTTTACCAGTATATTCATAGATATAGTTTTTAAGTTGCATTAATAATTTAAGTGAAAATCTCTATTCTCTTCTATTATTTTATTTACGTTTAAAATCCCCAAAAATTAGCGATAACAGATATTTTCAAGGAATCTTATGGTCATTCTTAATTGGCTTTGATCACTAACGCATGCTCATTAAATAATCAGAACTTTCTGCATACTCATGTTCCCATTCTCGTGGTTGCTATTTTAGTTATGTATTCAAAGGATTTAAATCGTTTTTTAAGAATTTTTTAAGAAAGGATAATCTTAACGAAAAAAATTACTTTATGGTTATAACTAACTATGCAAATTGTATTATCTAATTTATAGGTCTCTCTTTAATTCTCTCTCCCAAATAGCTTTGCTAAGATATTAATTTTTTTTTGTTTAATAATACATTCTAACAAACGCCAATCTTATTATTAGCCCACTAAATTGAGTATTTTTTTAACCCAGCGGGCAATATTAAAATATTTTTTTTTCAGATATGGGTATTTCATATTGGTTTTCTTTAATTTTGCCTCATTGTTATGCAGATTCATATTCAGTTTAAATCATTAAAAAAAAAAAAAATAAAAAAAAAGGATTTTCTGTACTGGTCAGAAATATGTAACATTTAAACTCAGTAACGAGCAAATTTATTTGTTCACTTGTTGAAAATACAATTATAATACGAAACTCTAACGCTAAAATTTGCACTTAATTTTTATGTAGAATTTTTTTAATTTAATGTCGAGTCGATAAATTTATACTCAAAATATAATTTCAACTACATGTCTGGACGCGAATCAAAAATAATTTCCGCACCAGCCGCTAAAATTCGTTGTCGGAGCAACTACGTCTACTTTAAAATCATTCTTTTTGCAGAGCAAAATTTTAAACTATATATTTTAACGGCTTCGATAAAAGTTAAAAATGCTTGATAAAATACCGAACTCCGGATCTGGACCTTACATTCGACATTTAATTTTATTAAAAGACTGCCAACTTTATAAAATTGATCAGACAGTTAATACTATAAAGTTTCCTTTGGTTTTTGTGAACTCTGCTTCGCGCCATCCGCCACAGATGACAACACCGTGGGTGTTGCATTTTTTCGATCCTTAACTTCTGACACAGTCATGAAATTACTACCACTAAATGCCGTATACCAAAAGAAAAGATGTTACACATAAAAAATACTAATTATAAAATAAATGGAACATATTTAAAAGTCATGTAGTGTTAATTATAACAGAGAGTAACAAAAAAGTTTAATCGAATATTTTATGGACAAAAATTGATTGCATTCGATTTTACTTATATTTGTTTTGTAGTTACTACCATCGCTATGTAATTATTTAACAATTAAAAAAAAATTTTTTTTCCAAAAGATATTTCTCTGCAAGAAATTATTTTTTTTCGTGTTACAAACATTTTTCAGTAAACGTATTGACAAACGTTTCCTCATTCTATACGCACGATCATAAGAAGAAAAAAAACCTTTTCGGAAAGTCGCTGCCACACAAATAAAAAGTGAAATACTTTTTTTTTTTTTTAAGGAAAAGCAAACTCATAGGAATGAAACCATCTTTACTCTTTAGAAAAGAAAAAAAATGAAAGCCGTTAGGTACACAATTTTTTTAACTGGTTTTATGGTCATAGCTGACATATATTCAGTACCACTTTCGGAGCCTATTACTGCAAGCTAAAGGAAATAATAAATTTTGCCAAGAATGTGGACCGTGTTTCATTATGACAAATAATGGGAGTTTTTATACATCTCATTCCAACCTAAAAACATTCACTACCTCGTCTCAGATAGAATAAAATCCCACGAGGTTCCTAGTCCTAGCAAAAGGAAGCATTAAATTTTCTTTAATGTTACCTGAAATCTGTATTCGCATGACCATTTAATCCTGCTAGCTTAACATCGTAGTTTTAAGTAGTTTGTTTGAGTGTTCTTGGTCGACGAAAATGTATTTTTTTTTAAACTATTTTTGACAAGAATCAGGTGTTAGGCTGGGTGTATAAACTACACAAGAAAGCTAAGAACGCATAAAACATGAGACGCAAAAAAGGTAAATAAAGATCTTTTCAAGTACTCGTTTATAAACACAAATGTTCCAAATTTTTAACTTCTCGCATTACGGTTCTTCTTAATTTGAAGTTGAAGTAGTCTATATCTAATATTTTTTTAATATAATGACGTTGTGTATGAAGTTAAGATTTATTATCTACCACTGAAATTAATTTTTCGCTCAATTACCTATCAAACAGCCAAATAAAATGGCGCTATCAAATAACATTATTATGATTCTTCAAGAGATTTCGTAAAAAATAACATTAACTTGGAAAAGAAGCTGGATGAAGAAATTTTTTTTTAATGTTTTACAGCTTCAAGTTTTAGGGTTGGAAATGTCCATAGACTTTCGTGTTTTAATAAATACTAAAAATTAATTTAGATTTTTGCGTTTTGGTGTTCTGGCGGCTTTCTTTTCTTGTGGAGTCTATAAACTTGTCTTGATATTCATTGTAGATTGTATTATATTTATCCTGTTGTGTTCGCGCATTATTAATGTTTTGCTATATGAAAACTTTTAACGTCTGACCTATGAAGGGCATTTCATTTAAGAGTCATATTCTGTGTGGGGTGTCTGCTTTCGAATTTCAGATAAAGCATGGAAAAATTGGGGTCTTTTTGTATGTTTATATAAGGTTATTTTTAGTTTGCTCGTCGCATAACCGCATTAAGTTGTGATTATCGCAATCCCGATAAAAATAAATAACTCAAATAAAGCTTTTAATGTTCTGCTTGGCTACAACATTTTCTGTATCACTAGAGACCTGTAAAATTCGCGATTTCATATCCCTAAAGGATAGACTCCATGATCCTCTATGCACTCGTGCAAATTACATCTGCTGATTGGTTACCGACTCGTAACACCTGTTGACTGGAATGATCGTGATTCGCTAATTCTTCTGTTAAAATTTTTTCATTGGCCCAGAGTCCTTCAGATAAACTGTGGCCCAATCACTGAAGCAAAATAATGTCTAAAGTATTTGGACTCTATCCTATCGCGAAATGAATTCGCGAATTTTACAGGTCTCTATGTATCACACACCTACTTATTTGGTAAAGTAATGTGAGATACTGTCACCACTAACACATTTTGCCCTATAGGAATCACTGAAATTAACACCGTGATAATTAAAAAAGAGCGCATGTAACTCAATACATGTGAAAGGAGTGAAACATCGACTCAATCAACCAAACTCAATTGAAACCTCGACACGTAAGTACGACGGGTATAACGGAAGCGAGAGAAAAAGGGAGACAGAAGACCATTTTTCTAAATAAACATGAATTAACACAATTATTACTGAATTAATTTACTATATACTGCTCATGATATTAACAATTATTGATTAAATAAACAATATGTATTACTCACTGTTGAAATACTCAAACCACAAGAAAATATTTTTAGTAAATATCAAAGCTAGGATTGATTACAATATATTAGTTCCTAATTAAATTTTATGTTATGAATAAATTAGATGTGATCGAGCATATTTATAGCCTGATTTTGTTGGTATGCAAATATCACCTCATCATTAGAGACCTGCAAAATTCGCGGATTCATTCGGTGATAGGCTAGAATTCAAACATATATACCTCTTAGATAATTTTGCTATTGGCTTACTGTTCATCTGGACGAATCTCAACCAGTTATAAATAGAGACCCGGAAATTTCGCGGATTCGTTTAGTCGCAAGCTAGAATGCAAACCTTCACACTCACGCACTGTGTTCATGATTGGACAGCAGTTGTTTGGACACGCCCGTCTACGACCGTGAGCCAATGATGCCCAGCTAGGAGAGAAGTAAGCGAATCAGCTAGTGCCAAACAACAAGGATAAAATTGTTCTCGCTAAGAAATCAACCAATGGGAAAGTAAACATGGGTCGAGCACAGCTATAACTTTGAATTCTATCCTGAGGCCAGAAGAATCCGCGAAATTTCTGGGTCTCTAGTTATAAACCGTCAACAAAAGAAGGAATGAATCACAAAGAAACCAGCTGAGACGACTTACCAGTCGGCAGCCAATGAACTTGCGTTGTTTGCCCGAGTGTACAGGGGTATGTGCAGTCTATCCTATGTGCAGTCTATCCTGAAGGCCATCGAAACCACGAATTTTGCAGGTCTCTACTCATCATTAGAGGCCGGATAATTCACTGGTTCAATGATCTCCAGAATATACTCCAATATACTCTACACACTCGGGCAAATCCCACCTGTACATTGGCTACTGACTTGTGAGTCGTCTCGACTGGGTGGCCTGTGATTCGACACTTCTATGAGTGAGGGTCTCTAATTGGCCCTCATTCCTCTAGATTAAACAGTGGACCAATGGCAGAAGCAGCAATAAGGTATAATTATTTGAATTTTAGCATAACATGAACTGAATCCGCGAATTTTTCAGGTCTCTACTCATCATCCGAGTTATAGTGGAACATATTTTGCTAATGGCGTGGTGGCGTGTGGCTCAGGTTTAACCCTGTCATGCTGCAAGGATAGGCGGGTCGCTGCGGTGGGAATAATAAAATAAGTAAAACTTCCCTACCATATACTTAGAGACCGGAAAAATTCGCGGATTCATTTGGCGATAGGCTATAATTCAAATACATATACCTCTTAGATGATTTTGCTATTGGCTTACTGTTCATCTGGACGCATCTCAACCAATTACAAACCCTCAACCAAAGAAGGATCGAATCACAGACGAACCAGCCGAGACGACTCACAAGTCGGCAGCCAATGAACTTGCGTTATTTGCCCAAGTGTACAGGGGAATGTGCAGTCTATCCTGAAGGCTATCGAAACCGCGAATTTTTACGGTCTCTACATAAAATCCATCGAATTATTGCTTAGTTTTGTTTAACATTTAAATATTTGTTGAAAATTTTTGTCTAAAGTAAATTTTATGTAACAAACCATTACTGCAAGGGTTGGAAATAAAATTATAAAAACAAAAATTTCATTACATATTTAAAAAGATATTATATCAAATCCGTTATAGTTTTTTTGTAAAACTCCTAAACTTTATGTAAAACATTTGGCTGAAACAATTTGTGATGAAACAACTAATACAGTTAAAAGAGGGGCTGAAATAAATAAATAATTAAAACTCCTTAGAATCATATTCATCACAATTCATTTTTAACCATCTAAATATTACCTTTAAACTTTGCCAAAAAAATCATTCGCATACGTATTAGTGCAAAGAGATGAATAGTAGTGTCTGAAGGTCAAAAATTATTGCATTTCTACCTTAATAGCCATTATATGAAATTCGTTAAGACATTCAATGCTGGGTGGACTGAGTTAAAAACTTTCAAAATATTTTCGGGCATGGAATATGTTAACAATAATAAATCGACCTTTTTTCAACATTGGCGAATATAGGATTTAATTTAGGCTACATTAAATTATTAAAACTTTCCAGGAGTGTATAAAACATTCCCAGAAGCAATAGTTATTTCTAAATCTACCTACGCCTGTAGGCTGTGTCAACAGGGATTTTTATTTTGTTATGCTCTGATGACAACTTAATTATCCTGCCGGCTGTTAAGAAGTTTCACTTCAAAAAAAACCTCACTCAAATAAGGATACTGTTTTGGGCAGGGGATAAAAAATATGGGACCACCAACTCTTAGGTGTACCTTGAGAACTACTTTGGCAACAAACCAATGCTGACAAAATTTGACTCACACCTTATAAGATAGGCTTTAAACGGCAATCCACTCCACATTAATTATTACATCTATCTAACACTCTTATTTCCGTACGTATTAATTTCATCCAAAGTTTCAGCTAAATAAACAAACATCGAACCCATCTGCCACATTGTCGTAAATAGAGCCACTAATATTACGTGAAATGTTTTGATATAAATAGAGATGGGAGAAATTCGCGCTATTATTGGGAGAGAGACTGGTCTTCATACCATTACACACTTAAACTGCGCCCTCATTGGACCGTAGGTAGTTTTTACCCGCCACCCAAGATAAAGAGACTTATAACAACATGATCAAATTCAAATGACTCAATATTATACAATCTGACGAGAAGGTTAAAATGTGACAAAAGCCAGTAGACAATAAAAAAAAATATTTGTTTGTGTGCAATAGTGTGGAGTTCAACTTGGTACCAGAAAATAACGCGGTATTTTCAGGTCACTACGTATCAAATTAGACTTGAAGCACATATATGCCTGCTTCTTGCTAGTGATTGGAGCACAGTGTTCTTGACACATCTCTTGACGACTAAGAGCCAATGATAAAAAAAGGGGGGGTTGTCTGTAAAGTCGGTTTACGGACGATAATTTTACGTGATAACAACATAAGAAAACATTGATGGAAAATGGCATACTTTTTAATTTTCAAATATTATTTACAGTTTTTGCAAAATTTAATTTAAATAAAAATTTAAAATTTTAACACGGACAATTAATTATAGAAATAAACTGAAATAAAATCAATGTTAGTAAATTGTTAATTTGAAATGACGAAATTGGACAAATAAACCAAAATTTTTAAATTGCTGCTTTTAATAAGCCCGCCTTAACCTGTTTGATATTATAGAAGATTTTCTCGCACGGTGGTTGGCCGGTTCTTGCACGCTCGGCTCAGGTGGAACGTGACAATGAGTCATGTTTTTTCGTGCGTGCAGCCGGCGTTCATCAATTTATAAGACGTTATCACGTCAAAAGGAAAAGTGGTTATCCAATTATGAACCTGCTGAAATTTCTCTACAGCCAGAATGGTGAGAAAAGGTTATGCAATTTGTTTTTGTAAATAGAACTGAAATTTTCATGTTAAATTGCAGATATTTTTTTATGTATATTTATGTAAAAAAAACAATTGTATTACTACAAAAAAGTGTTTGCAGTTATACTGGGTTCGGATTCTTACCCGGGTATTTATGCTTTGTTTTGTCCCAGTACCTACAATATTTGAAGACATTTGCAAACCGTTACCTGAATAGTTTTTCAGTATTAACTGCGCTCATAAAAGGCAAGATACAGGAAAAAAAGTAAAAATTTTAATATTCAATTACCTTTACCTAAGTTCAAAAATTATTGCTTGAATGAAACATCACGTAAAATACAAAATTATGCGCCAATTTTCGTAAAAAAAAACCTTCATTTTATTTCGACAAACATATTTAATAAATACAAAAATAATTGTAACCGTGTGTTGTGAACAGTTACAGTATATTTATTGTAATATTACAAAATATTACTTGGCAACTGGTTTTCAAAGGAATCTTTGTAATACAACAAAATAGTTTTTTTCTGTGTAGAGCGTAACAAAAAATATAATGGTCAGAAGTAGGGAAATCGATGTTGGCGAGGTGGGGGGAGAAATATTTAGCGCCCTCCAATTCAGTTTAGGGGTAAGCCGATATTAAAGCGACGCTATGGTGCTGCATTTTTCGTTACGCTACCAACACACTCGACCTGCCGACAGCACCTCCTCCTGGAGAAAACCCCCTGGAAACACGGCCTGGAGAAACGGCCTGGAAAACCCACCCTGACTGTATCCCAGCTGCACATCTCCTGGAAATGACGGTATTCGGTACGTTAGTGGTAGAGCTGCGGAAATTCCGTGGAATCATTTGTAGGGACCCGAAAAATTCGCTGGTTCAATGACCTCCAGGATAGACTCCAATATCCTCTACACACTCGGGCAAATGCCAACTGTTCATTGGCTGCTGCCTTGTGAGTCGTCTCGACTGGGTGGCCTGTGATTCGACTCTTCTATGAGTCATGGTCTCTAATTGGTCCTCAGTCCTCCAGATTAACAGTGAATCAATGACAGAAGCAGCACTAAGGTATAATTAGTTGAATTTTTAGCACAACACGAAATGAACCCGCGAATTTTTCAGGTCTCTAATCATTTGGCACTGTGTTCATGATTGAGCCCTACGTAGTTATCTCGATACGCCCTTCTGACACCGTGATTCGACGATGCTTAGCTAGGGAAGATGCGAGCGAATCAGGTAGTGCCGACTAATGAGAAAAAAAATTTCCTCAATTAGAAATCAACTGGCAGAAAATCAAACGTTGGTAAAGGAAAAAAATGAGTCTTTCATTTTTGTCCTGGCGCCAAACGAAGTCGTGAAATTTCTTGTTCTCTAGTTGTTGTGTAGTTTATTGTTTAGTTTTAATTGTCTCGATTGGTTTGTTTTACAGTGAAATTTCACTTCTAGCGTGCTTGGCATCCGTACACTCATTTTTAATTTTATTGTTTTTTTTTTATTTATAGATTGGGAAGACAGACTGGTGTACGCGAGGAATAAAATTCACGCCAAATTAAATCATTTCCCATTGAGACAGCACAACAAAGCAAGTTTCTGCAGGAAGTGGAATTCATCACGGGTAGCCTGGCCTGACCTCTTGCACGCACGCGACACAGGGTTTTCCGAGGCGGACGAAATTCGAAGCGTATTCTAATAAGCATCGCAGGGACGTCTTACACCGGGAAGGATTCCGAAATGAATAAATTGAAGACGCCCTTGCTGAGTGTCTAGGGAAAGGGGAAAAAGGAGGTGTGTGTTTGTGTGCGTGGATATATAGAGGAGCTGAGCTGAGCTGGTTTTCGAAAAGGAGGGAAAAGGGGAAGAAAACCTTTACGAGAGAATTATTCAAAGTGCTCGCACTGTTTAATCTCGACTCAGAGCTCCGTTGACTGACGAAGGCGTGGCTTAGCAGGGAAGGAATGTTCGTGCCAGTTTCTTCAAAGACGTGTCGCCAGAGAGTGGAAAATAGAAAAAAATAAAATTAAAATAAAATTAGGAAATCGTATCCGTTGTCAGGGGGAGATACACAAGGCCGAATCTTCCTTCAAACACAAGATTTCAAATTTTAAGACGGTAATTAAATAAATCCGAACAAATTATTATTATTTTTTTAGTTACAAACCCTATTATTACGGTAATAGTTCGTTGTATGGAAACTTTTTTGAAAAAAAGGTTTTAGATAAAGTTTAAGAGTTTTACATAAAGTTATAACGGTTTTGATAATGTATTTATTAAAAAAAATTACTTTTGTTCTCTTTACACTCTTGTTATTACGACTATTTAAGGAATGGTTTGTTAAATAAATTTAATTTAGACAAAAGTTTTTAACATAATTTCAAAAGTTAATCAAAAACACATTTATTCGATGTATTACATGGTACGAAAGTTTTATTTATATTCTTATTTTAACTTAGGTTTTTTCTAAACCTTGCAGTAATTGTTTGTATTATCCAAACTCGTTTCAGAAAAAAAAATATTTATATAAAAATTATAATATTTACAAAACATTTGAACGGATTTGATGGTGAGCTTACTGAGGTATTTTTTAATTTATTTTTATTATGTAAAAATATTTTTATCCACGCTTAAATCAATGGTTAGTTGGATAAAAAATTGTTTCAGTCAAAAGTTTAACATAATCTGAAAGGAATTGATAGTGTGCCTACTATGGGAATTTCATTTATTTTTGTCATTTATCCCCTGTTTATTCCACGTTTTGCAGTAATGATTGGTCGTATAATTTTTTTTCAAACGAAAGTTGTAAATATTTTAAAATATTGAATTTTTAAACTTTTGAGGAATAAAGCGGAAAATTTTCCCTCGAAATAGATAAATTTTTTATTTTTCATTTTTTTTGTGATTTTTTGGCGGGTTTTTTTTTTTCAAAAAAAAGCTGGAAATTTAGAAGAATTTTGGAGACTTTTATTCAAATTTAGGAAAATTTAGAGACTTTTTTGGGCAAAATATTTGACGGTCAATTTAAGGTTCAGGTCTAAGGTCAAGGTCAAGGTCAAGGTCATTCAATATGGCCACCTTTACGTCACATTCCAAGATGGAGGCTGGCACCTCGGCACCTCAGCCAGAAGCCAGTCCCAGAAGTAACTGTTTTATACTACTAAATATCCATGTAAAAATAGATATATTTGTAAATTTGTACATATACAAGGAAAAAATGTATCACTTCAAAAAAGTGTTCGCAGTTATACTGGGTTCGGATTCTTACTCGGGCATTTATTATTTGTGTTTTCCCACTACGTCTAATAGTTAAAGTTATTTGTAACCCGTTCCTTAAATAGCTTTACATCCTTGAATGCACAAATTAATGGCCAATTAAACAAAATGAAGTCCAATAACTGAATATTCGAGTATCTTTTCCTGTTAAAAATACAATTTTTAAATAAAACCATTGAATAAAAATATAAAATGATGCGCTAACTTCTGTAAGAAATACTCAGTACTACATCGAAAAAAGTATATCATATAAGTCTATGTCAAAATTACCACAGCCATGGGTTTTACAAAGTTATATATATAACTTTTTTGGACTATGACAAAATTATATTTGTCAAATGGTTCCCAAAGGAATCTTTTATAAAATTACAGACATTTTTTGGGTATATATGGTCGAACAATTGGCTTAAATGCGCCTCCAGAGAAGGATGTCATTTAGAATCGTAAAGTTTTGAGTGTAACTGCGCTCTAAGGGGTCCTTAAACCTTTACGCTCTAAATTGGTTTTTTAACCAAATTTTTGAATTGTTCGAAGGAAATAGTTGTGGATTGATGAATCTTCTACCAATAGTATGCGTTGTCCTGTAATGCGCTTCTTATATCCTCAGTTTATCTTCGTTCATCAAGTGAAACATGGTTGCGTACTCTTCTAAATGATTTGAAAATATATTCGGGTTGTTAATTGAGATACAGGAAAAACTGGGCATTTCCTCGGCCCATCGTCTTACTGCGTGATGCATAACTGATTTCATCCAGCGCATGAGCAAATGAGGAATGTTTTCAGTAGTAGACATTGATACAACGCTTAATGGTACTAGTAGTATATAATAGGGCATCCGGAAACAGGCTTCAGGCTGTGGTGGTGGTGTCGGTGTCCGCCATCTTGGATTTGTGACGTCACGGCGGCAAAAATTCCTCAAAATTCCTCAAAAAAGCCTCAAAATGACACAAAATTTCCCGTTTTAAGAAAAAATTTCCCGTTTTCGAAAGAAAAATTCCCGTTTCGAGGGGAAATTTTCCCGTTTTATTCCTTAAAAATCCCAGCGGCTGAAAATTCCTAAAACTGGCTTAAGCATCCTTAACTCAAGCCAACGTTAAGCCATTTATAGGATTATGACGTCACCGCTGCAGTTTCCGTTACGCCCGCCATCTTTAAATTTACTATCCGATTTTAATGAAATAGAAAATTTTTTAAAATTTATAAAAAAATTAAATTAATAAAATTTTAATAAAATATATTTAAAAAACATACGTTAACGACACGGAGCTCGGAGTCCTCGGTTCGAACCCGGTGAGGGCGAAAAAAAAATAAAAATGGCGACCGATCCTTCCACCACGGAAGTCACCTACAGACTAACCTACCACCACCAATAACAAGGTCAACTAGTATGATGTCATGTCCGCCATCTTGTCTTCGTCTGCTGGTAGCCATCATCATCTTTTTATCGTCGGCGAGAGTGCGCTGACGCCATGTTAGTTTAATTCTTATCCACTAGAGTGCAGTAATCATTTATTATTGGTGTGTCACCCGCCATCTTGTCATTTGGCCGCCATCTTGGAATCGTGTAATTATTTAGCTAGAAATTCGGGAAAAATTCCAAAATTCATTAAATAAATCACTCATTAATTTACAGATTGATTCGATCAGTTCCAGTCCTTGGTTCGATTCCCGGCGAGAGTAAACAGTCGATCCTTCCTCCATGAAAGCTACCTAGACTGATCTATCACCACCAATACCAAGGTATATATCGTCAACTAGTATGACATCATGTCCGCCATCTTGTCTTCATCCACTGGAGACCACCATCTTGTTTTCATCTGCTAGTGTGCCGATATCATGTAGTATAATTATCTGGTCACCACACCTTTGACCTTGACCTTGAACTTTGACCTTTACCTTTGACCTTGACCTTGAAATTTGACCTTGACCTTGAAATTTGACCTTGACCTTGAAATTTGACCTTAACCTTGAAATTTTGCCTTGACCTTGAACTTTGACCTTGACCTTGAAATTTGACCTTGACCTTGGAATTTGACCTTGACCTTGAAATTTGACCTTGACCTTGAAATTTGACCTTGATCTTGAACTTTGACCTTGACCTTGAAATTTGACCTTAACCTTGAAATTTTGCCTTGACCTTGAACTTTGACCTTGACCTTGAAATTTGACCTTGACCTTGAAATTTGACTTTGACCTTGAAATTTTACTTTGTCCTTGAAATTTGACTTTGTCCTAGTCGACCATCATGGATCCGACATTTTATGTTCAGTACATGCTACCAGGAGCGACCACCTGCTGGAGTACACCATCTTGTGCGTGTACTCGTATTATAGAGTACATTTCCATCTGGTTAATTTTATTCTAACCCGCTACATTGCAGTAATCATTTATTACCGAGGTGCCCCCGCCATCCTGAAATTTGGGCATCTTGGAATAGTGTAATTATTTAGCTAGAAATGCGGGAAAAATTCCAATAGTCTCCGAAAAAAAAATCAATTAATTCACAAATTGAATCGATGGATCCCTGTCCATGGTTCGATTCTTGACCAGAGACAGTTGTAACTAATTATTAAATAAATGTTAGGTTCTGTTTTCCATTACCTTTCGCAGAGTTTATTAATCATTCACTCTACGAAAATCAACTCAAGTCATTATACCGGACCAACGAATTAAATCAGTGCCGATTAGCCTATTATGAAAGTCTAATTTTTCAATAATCTGAATAACATATAAGCCGTTCATGTACAAAGCCACACATATAGATCAATTGCCTTCAGTCCGTGAGACCGAGTCATGTCATTATCAGACGTATAGGCTAGTCATTTCAGGACCACATGACCTTCGTAATCCATCGTGACATTTTTATACATTCTAAAGGACCAAGTTACCTTGTAAAATATTTTAGTAACACCAAGAGGTGATAAACTAGTAAATATTCAATCACTACATTTTGTACTACGCGCAATCAACAAAAAAGGAAGCACCAACAACGAAAAGACAGCACCACCAACGAAAAGACAGCTCATTTGGAAGCACCGACAACGAAAAGGCAGCACCGCCAACGTAAATACATCACATTTGGAAGCACCGACAACGAAAAGACAGCAGTGACAACGAAAAGGCACCACATTTGAAAGCACCAACATCTAAAAGACAACACCGCCATCGAAAAGGCAGCCCATTTTGGAAGCACCGACAACGAAAAGGCAGCACCGCCAACGTAAATACAGCACATTTTGGAAGCACCAACAACGAAAAGGCAGCACCGTCATCGTAAAGGCACGGACCGCAAGACCGGGTCATGTCAATATCAGACATATAGACCATGAACTCAGTACACACAGGAAAAAGGAATGTACATGTAGAAAAACGGAACGTACACGCTGGAAAACGGAACGTACACGCAGGAAAACGGAAGGTACACGCAGGAAAACGGAAGGTACACGCAGGAAAACGGAAGGTACACGCAGGAAAACGGAAGGTACACGCAGTAAAACGGAACATACACGCAGGAAAAACGGAATGTACACGCAGGGAAAAACGGAAGAAACACGCAGGAAAACGGAACGTACACGCAGGAAAACGGAAGGTACACGCAGGAAAACTTAACGTACACGCAGGAAAACGGAAGGTACACGCAGGAAAACGAAACGTACACGCAGGAAAACGGAAGGTACACGCAGGAAAACGGAAGGTACACGCAGTAAAACGGAACGTACACGCAGGAAAAACGGAATGTACACGCAGGAAAACGGAAGGTACACGCAGGAAAATTGGAACGTACACGCAGGAAAAACGGAAAGTACACGCAGGAAAACGGAATGTACACGCAGGAGAACGGAATTTACACGCAGGAAAACGGAACGTACACGCAGGAAAATTGGAACGTACACGCAGGAAAAACGGAACGTACACGCAGGAAAACGGAAGGTACACACAGAAAAACAGAAGGTACACGCAGTAAAATGGAACATACACGCAGGAAAAACGGAAGGTACACGCAGGAAAATGGAAGGTACACGCAGGAAAAACGGAAGGTACACGCAGGAAAACGGAACGTACACGCAGGAAAACGGAATGTACACGCAGGAAAACGGAACGTACACGCAGGAAAACGGAAGGTACACGCAGGAAAATGGAAGTTACACGCAGGAAAACGGAACGTACACACAGGAAAAACGGAAAGTACACGCAGGAAAACGGAACGTACACGCAGGAAAACGGAATTTACAGGCAGGAAAACGGAATGTACACACAGGAAAACGGAATTTACACGCAGTAAAACGGAAGGTACACGCAGGAAAAACGGGACGTACACGCAGGAAAACGGAAGGTACACCAGGAAAACGGAAGGTACACGCAGGAAAACGGAAGGTACACGCAGTAAAACGGAACGTACTCGCAGGAAAAACGGAATGTACACGCAGGAAAACGGAATTTACACGCAGGAAAACGGAAGGTACACGCAGGAAAATTGGAACGTACACGCAGGAAAAACGGAACGTACACGCAGGAAAACGGAAGGTACACGCAGGAAAACGGAAGGTACACGCAGTAAAACGGAACGTACACGCAGGAAAACGGAACGTACACGCAGGAAAACGGAACGTACACGCAGGAAAACAGATCGTACACGCAGGAAAACGTAACGTACACGCAGGAAAACGGAATTTACACACAGGAAAACAGAAAGTACACGTAGGAAAACGAAACGTACACGCAGGAAAACGGAATGTACACGCAGGAAAAACGGAACGTACACACAGGAAACGGAACGTACACGCAGGAAACGGAACGTACACAGGCTCCAATATTCATTGGCTTCAATATTCATTGGCTCCATCAGTCATTGTCACCAACAGTCTTTTGGTTCCAAAAGTCTTTTGGCTCTAAATATATTTGGCTAGAATTCTTCGAGTCTAAGAGACTATGAGGCCACATGGCTACGAGTCTAAAATGATCTAGATATTTTACGAGTTATACACGGCTTGCGAGGCTAGAGTTACGAAGCTTCTAGTTCACAATTTTACGTGACTGCGAGGATACAGAACTACTAGTCTACATGAGTACTTGACTACGAATCTACTCGTCTACAAGGCTCCAATTGCAGCATCTGTCTTCGTCAGAATTTTCTCTCTTGCTCCAACTGCACCGCCACCATTATGTTATAAGATTACATGGATACTTGCCTACGTAGCTTCAAGTCTACGAGACTCCATTACATCATGTCTACGCGACTACGAGCCATGAGGTTACGAGACTACGTGACTACGAATCTTCAAGTTGACGAGACTGCGAGGCTACAGATCTACGAAGCCTCTAGAAAACGAGTTTACGTGTCTGCATGGATACAGGAATACAAGTCTGCATGAGTTCTTGACTACGAAGCTACTCGTCTACAAGGCTACAATTACTACATTTGTCTTCGACGGAATTTTCTCTTTTACTACATCTGCTCCATCACCATTATGTTATAAGATTACAAGGCTACTTGCTTACGTAGCTTCAAGTCTACGAGGCTCCAATGCATCATGACTACGAGACTACGTGCCATGAGGTTACGAGACTATGCGATTGCAAGTCTTCAAGGTTACGTGATCCTGAGGCTATAGGACTACCAAGCTTCCAGAACGTATGGTTACGAGACTGCATGACTAATTGGCGGCGCGGCTACGAAACTTCATGTCTCTAACTGACTACAATAGCACTATTCAGTGGTGAGAGTTAATTTATCTCATGCAAAGGTACTTGCTGCAAGTAGTTCCGCTTTTCAACATCAGATGACGTCACGTGTTGCTTGCAGGTAAATAATATTTATTTCTTATATGCGGGATGCTCACTATCGATCGCATAAGAAGGATGGCTTCGTTAGTCTCCAAGGAGAAGGAAGTTCGTCCTTCCTGCTAGTGCTTCTCAGTTTTCTCACGGTCCACCATCTTGGATTGCGACGTTACGGCGACCATCTTTGAGGGGTGTGACCTTGACCTTTGACCGAAACCGCAGGAATGATCGCAAGCACTCGGATTAATCATCAAATTATTGATAAGAATAATCAGGAGCACACGGAGAAAACCATCACAATATTGATAAGAATAATCAGAAGCACACGGAGAAAAACGACACATGTTTTCTTTGATATCATTAAATTACAGGACAAAAATTTAAAAATAAAAATAAATTAATAAAAAATTTAAAAGAATTAAAAAATACATAAACTGATTCTGCTAGCTTGTAAACTTATCATTGTTGAGCAAAGATAGAGTTTTAGTACAAGCCAGAATTTTATGTATTTTTTAATTTTTTTAAATTTTTTATTAATTTATTTTTATTTTTAAATTTTTTTCCTGTAATTTTATAATATCAAAGAAAACATGTGTCGTTTTTCTCCGTGTGCTTCTGATTATTCTTATCAATATTGTGATGGTTTTCTCCGTGTGCTCCTGATTATTCTTATCAATATTTTGATGATTAATCCGAGTGCTTGCGATCATTCCTGCGGTTTCGGTCAAAGGTCAAGGTCACACCCCTCAAAGATGGTCGCCGTAACGTCGCAATCCAAGATGGTGGACCGTGAGAAATCTGAGAAGCACTAGCAGGAAGGACGAACTTCCTTCTCCTTGGAGACTAACGAAGCCATCCTTCTTATGCGATCGATAGTGAGCATCCCGCATATAAGAAATAAATATTATTTACCTGCAAGCAACACGTGACGTCATCTATTGTTGAAAAGCGGAACTACTTGCAGCAAGTACCTTTGCATGAGATAAATTAACTCTCACCACTGAATAGTGCTATTGTAGTCAGTTAGAGACATGAAGTTTCGTAGCCGCGCCGCCAATTAGTCATGCAGTCCCGTAACCATACGTTCTGGAAGCTTGGTAGTCCTATAGCCTCAGGATCACGTAACCTTGAAGACTTGCAATCGCATAGTCTCGTAACCTCATGGCACGTAGTCTCGTAGTCATGATGCATTGGAGCCTCGTAGACTTGAAGCTACGTAAGCAAGTAGCCTTGTAATCTTATAACATAATGGTGATGGAGCAGATGTAGTAAAAGAGAAAATTCCGTCGAAGACAAATGTAGTAATTGTAGCCTTGTAGACGAGTAGCTTCGTAGTCAAGAACTCATGCAGACTTGTATTCCTGTATCCATGCAGACACGTAAACTCGTTTTCTAGAGGTTTCGTAGATCTGTAGCCTCCCAGTCTCGTCAACTTGAAGATTCGTAGTCACGTAGTCTCGTAACCTCATGGCTCGTAGTCGCGTAGACATGATGTAATGGAGTCTCGTAGACTTGAAGCTACGTAAGCAAGTATTCATGTAATCTTATAACATAATGGTGGCGGTGCAGTTGGAGCAAGAGAGAACATTCTGACGAAGACAGATGCTGCAATTGGAGCCTTGTAGACGAGTAGCTTCGTAGTCAAGTACTCATGTATACTAGTAGTTCTGTATCCTCGCAGTCACGTAAAATTGTGAACTAGAAGCTTCGTAACTCTAGCCTCGCAAGCCGTGTATAACTCGTAAAATATCTAGATCATTTTAGACTCGTAGCCATGTGGCCTCATAGTCTCTTAGACTCGAAGAATTCTAGCCAAATATATTTAGAGCCAAAAGACTTTTGGAACCAAAAGACTGTTGGTGACAATGACTGATGGAGCCAATGAATATTGAAGCCAATGAATATTGGAGCCTGTGTATGTTCCGTTTCCTGCGTGTACGTTCCGTTTCCTGTGTGTACGTTCCGTTTTTCCTGCGTGTACGTTCCGTTTTCCTGCGTGTACGTTTCGTTTTCCTGCGTGTACTTTCTGTTTTCCTGTGTGTTAATTCCGTTTTCCTGCGTGTACGTTCCGTTTTCCTGCGTGTACGATCTGTTTTCCTGCGTGTACGTTCCGTTTTCCTGCGTGTACATTCCGTTTTCCTGCGTGTACGTTCCGTTTTCCTGCGTGTACGTTCCGTTTTCCTGCGTGTACGTTCTGTTTTCCTGCGTGTAAATTCCGTTTTCCTGCGTGTACGTTCCGTTTTCCTGCGTGTACCTTCCGTTTTTCCTGCGTGTACGTTCCGTTTTCCTGCGTGTACGTTCCGTTTTTCCTGCGTGTACGTTCCGTTTAACTGCGTGTACCTTCCGATTTTCCTGCGTGTACCTTCCGTTTTTCCTGCGTGTACGTTCTGTTTTACTGCGTAAACCTTCCGTTTTCCTGCGTGTACCTTCCGTTTTCCTGCGTGTACGTTCCGTTTTCCTGCTTGTACGTTCCGTTTTTCCTGCGTGTACGTTCCGTTTTACTGCGTGTAAATTCCGTTTTCCTGCGTGTACATTCCGTTTTCCTGCCTGTAAATTCCGTTTTCCTGCGTGTACGTTCCGTTTTCCTGCGTGTAACTTCCGTTTTTCCTGTGTGTACGTTCCGTTTTCCTGTGTGTACCTTCCATTTTCCTGCGTGTACCTTCCGTTTTCCTGCGTGTACGTTCTTTTTTCCTGCGTGTACCTTCCGTTTTCCTGCGTGTACGTTCGTTTTTCCTGCGTGTACCTTCCGTTTTCCTGCGTGTACTTTCCGTTTTCCTGCATGTACCTTCCGTTTTCCTGCGTGTACGTTCCATTTTCCTGCGTGTACCTTCCCTTTTCCTTCGTGTACGTTCCGTTTTCCTGCGTGTACCTTCCATTTTCCTGCGTGTACGTTCCGTTTTCCTGCGTGTACCTTCCGTTTTCCTGCGTGTACGTTCCGTTTTCCTGCGGGTACCTTCCGTTTTTTCCTGCGTGTACGTTCCGTTTTACTGCGTGTACCTTCCGTTTTCCTGTGTGTACCTTCCATTTTCCTGCGTGAACGTTCCGTTTTTCCTGCGTGTCCGTTCCAATTTTCCTGCGTGTACGTTCCGTTTTCTTGCGTGTAAATTCCGTTTTCCTGCGTGTACATTCCGTTTTCCTGCGTGTACGTTCCGTTTTTCCTGCGTGTAAGTTCCAATTTTCCTGCGTGTACCTTCAGTTTTCCTGCGTGTAAATTCCGTTTTCCTGCGTGTACATTCCGTTTTTCCTGCGTGTACGTTCCGTTTTACTGCATGTACCTTCCATTTTCCTGCGTGTACCTTCCGTTTTCCTGCGTGTACCTTCCGTTTTCCTGCGTGTACGTTCCGTTTTACTGCATGTACCTTCCGTTTTTCCTGCGTGTACGTTCCGTATTCCTGCGTGTACCTTCCGTTTTCCTGCGTGTACCTTCCGTTTTCCTGCGTGTACGTTCCGTTTTTCCTGCGTGTACGTTCCGTTTTTCCTGCGTGTACGTTCCATTTTTCCTGCGTGTACCTTCTGTTTTCCTGCGTGTACCTTCCGTTTTCCTGCGCGTACATTCCGTTTTTCCTGCGTGTACGTTCCGTTTTCCTGAGTGTAAATTCCGTTTTCCTGTGTGTATATTCCGTTTTCCAGCGTGTACGTTCCGTTTTCCTACATGTACATTCCTTTTTCCTATGTGTACTGAGTTCATGGTCTATATGTCTGATATTGACATGACCCGGTCTTGCGGTCCGTGCCTTTACGATGACGGTGCTGCCTTTTCGTTGTCGGTGCTTCCAAAATGTGCTGCCTTTTCGATGGCGGTGTTGTCTTTTAGATGTTGGTGCTTCCAAATGTGGTGCCTTTTTGTTGTCACTGCTGTCTTTTCGTTGTCGGTGCTTCCAAATGTGATGTATTTACGTTGGCGGTGCTGCCTTTTCGTTGTCGGTGCTTCCAAATGAGCTGTCTTTTCGTTGGTGGTGCTGTCTTTTCGTTGTTGGTGCTTCCTTTTTTGTTGATTGCGCGTAGTACAAAATGTAGTGATTGAATATTTACTAGTTTATTACCTCTTGGTGTTACTAAAATATTTTACAAGGTTACTTGGTCCTTTAGAATGTATAAAAATGTCACGATGGATTACGAAGGTCATGTGGTCCTGAAATGACTAGCCTATACGTCTGATAATGACATGACTCGGTCTCATGGACTGAAGGCAATTGATCTATATGTGTGGCTTTGTACATGAACGGCTTATATGTTATTCAGATTATTGAAAAATTAGACTTTCATAATAGGCTAATCGGTACTGATTTAATTCGTTGGTCCGGTATAATGACTTGAGTTGATTTTCGTAGAGTGAATGATTAATAAACTCTGCGAAAGGTAATGGAAAACAGAACCTAACATTTATTTAATAATTAGTTACAACTGTCTCTGGTCAAGAATCGAACCGTGGACAGGGATCCATCGATTCAATTTGTGAATTAATTGATTTTTTTTTCGGAGACTATTGGAATTTTTCCCGCATTTCTAGCTAAATAATTACACTATTCCAAGATGCCCAAATTTCAGAATGGCGGGGGCACCTCGGTAATAAATGATTACTGCAATGTAGCGGGTTAGAATAAAACTAACCAGATGGAAATGTACTCTATAATACGAGTACACGCACAAGATGGTGTACTCCAGCAGGTGGTCGCTCCTGGTAGCATGTACTGAACATAAAATGTCGGATCCATGATGGTCGACTAGGACAAAGTCAAATTTCAAGGACAAAGTAAAATTTCAAGGTCAAAGTCAAATTTCAAGGTCAAGGTCAAATTTCAAGGTCAAGGTCAAAGTTCAAGGTCAAGGCAAAATTTCAAGGTTAAGGTCAAATTTCAAGGTCAAGGTCAAATTTCAAGGTCAAGGTCAAATTTCAAGGTCAAGGTCAAAGGTCAAGGTCAAAGTTCAAGGTCAAGGTCAAAGGTGTGGTGACCAGATAATTATACTACATGATATCGGCACACTAGCAGATGAAAACAAGATGGTGGTCTCCAGTGGATGAAGACAAGATGGCGGACATGATGTCATACCAGTTGACGATATATACCTTGGTATTAGTGGTGATAGATCAGTCTAGGTAGCTTTCATGGAGGAAGGATCGACTGTTTACTCTCGCCGGGAATCGAACCAAGGACTGGAACTGATCGAATCAATCTGTAAATTAATGAGTGATTTATTTAATGAATTTTGGAATTTTTCCCGAATTTCTAGCTAAATATTTACACGATTCCAAGATGGCGGCCAAATGACAAGATGGCGGGTGACACAGCAATAATAAATGATTACTGCACTCTAGCGGATAAGAATTAAACTAACATGGCGTCAGCGCACTCTCGCCGACGATAACAAGATGATGATGGCTACCAGCAGACGAAGACAAGATGGCGGACATGACATCATACTAGTTGACCTTGTTATTGGTGGTGGTAGGTTAGTCTGTAGGTGACTTCCGTGGTGGAAGGATCGGTCGCCATTTTTATTTTTTTTTCGCCCTCACCGGGTTCGAACCGAGGACTCCGAGCTCCGTGTCGTTAACGTATGTTTTTTAAATATATTTTATTAAAATTTTATTAATTTAATTTTTTTATAAATTTTAAAAAATTTTCTATTTCATTAAAATCGGATAGTAAATTTAAAGATGGCGGGCGTAACGGAAACTGCAGCGGTGACGTCATAATCCTATAAATGGCTTAACGTTGGCTTGAGTTAAGGATGCTTAAGCCAGTTTTAGGAATTTTCAGCCGCTGGGATTTTTAAGGAATAAAACGGGAAAATTTCCCCTCGAAACGGGAATTTTTCTTTCGAAAACGGGAAATTTTTTCTTAAAACGGGAAATTTTGTGTCATTTTGAGGCATTTTTGAGGAATTTTGAGGAATTTTTGCCGCCGTGACGTCACAAATCCAAGATGGCGGACACCGACACCACCACCACAGCCTGAAGCCTGTTTCCAGATGCCCTATTATATACTATTGGTACTGAAACTTCTGGAGGTATGTGTTTTCACTAAGTTGAAGATCTGAATTAAAAAAAAAAAAAACTGTCAATCCGTGATTCTTTTTGTTGTGCTCGTTCTTGCAGCTTTCAGACATCTCTAACGTGCTTTTCTATCATACTTTCCGCATTATGGTTTAGAACTGTGGTAAAGATTTATGCAACTGCTCATGCTATGTTTGTATTCGTGGTAAATTCTGAGTTTAGCTGGTTGGTATTGCAATGTTCCTTTTGTGCTACTTCTTTTGTCTGTGCTGTAAAATAAATGGTGCTGGTGGTGGCTTGTTCTCGTAATTTTTGGCATTCTTTGCGAACATCAGCTAACGGTGTCGCTGTTTTAAAGTTTAGATTGTCCAGTCTGGTTTTGACATCCTGAACTTCTACTTATAGTGACATCAATGCTTTACCCGGTTTACGAGCTGATTGTTTACATAGAATGTACATTGTCAATTTTCCATTTATCGTTTCAGATTAGCTTCTCGACGCTTGCATCATTTTAGCGACAGTTTCTTCCAAATTATATCCCTTGATTTTTGTTCGTCCATCATACCTTGGCAATTTTTCTTTGTATTTTCACTGTCCTGCTACAGATTATTCCTTATTTCTCGCAGTTGTTTTCTGTATTTTCTCTATCTTGCTTCAGATAATTTTTTTTTTTTTTGACGTGACAACGTCTAATAAATCGATGAACGCCGGCTGCACGCACGAAAAAGTGTCCCGTAACGCACATTGTCCCGTTGCGATGTGTCCCGTTTCGCTCATTGTACGCTTGCTCCGCATCTATCTCTCTTCCACTCGATTGGAACAACCATCGATTTCACTTTTTCGAGGCACATTAAACTAGAAACACTCCTATTCGTTTCCTACTTTTCCTATTATCGTCCTATCCTTAACATAATAAATAACACTGATTGGAAGAAGTTAAATAGCAAACATGTACACAAGTTATAGTTAAAATAATCTCTTCGTTAAAGTAATAAACATATTTGAATTGATGAGTGCAAATAAAAGTTAATGTATCAATTAAATTGTAGATTTCATTTCACTTCTTCTTTGTGTCCATACAAAATAGTGATTATTCAATAAAAATGATTCAATTTTATTCACAAAAGTATGCAATCATTTCATCAATGTTTTGTTATGACGTCACGTTAACTATCGTCCGTAAACCGACTTTACAGACAACCAATTTTTTTTTAAATTTCTTGCCAATTTTTATCTGTCTTTTCTCTATCTTTTTTCATATCATTCTTCATTTCTTGCATCACTTGAAACAGCTTTTCAAGTTTACCGACAAATTTGCTACTTGTATGCTGTTGTAAGATGTATTTGCTTGATGACTGCTGTGCTATATTGTAGATACCTCTCCGGCTGCTCCAGTTGCTGCATTCCTTCACAAGCTAGCAGCGTTTGCTCCATATCTTGCGTTAACATGTCGTGTACACTCTCTGCTTCCTGCCGCTTTAACCTCTTCAATACACTCGGTGCTAGTGGTTAGGCACAGCTGGGTCATCATAGCTGACTCTGCATAACTACATGTGTCTTCTGAACTTGCGTGCTGGGCATTCATGTTACTTTCATCTCGCACAGCATCTCTGTAATCATCCCTGCTGCGTACCCTCCTCTCCTTTCCGTTGACTTGTGTGTTCCTCTTGGTTGTTGATTAATTACTCTTATTTTCATAATAATTTTAAAATAATAATTGTAGTGCCAATCTCTAAGTTTCTTGGCCACTCGTTGTGCCACTTCTGAAAAAATTATCAGTTAAGAACAATGCACTACAGAGAAGATAATACTACAGATACCAATTATCTTTGTTAGGCAGTACTCGGTGAAGTATTTTCTTTAATCTATCTTCAATAGCAAACAGACAAAGCACTGACAAAACATGACAAATAAAAGTAACACAAAACATAGACATTATTACCATTTGCATAAATATTTACGTACTGAAAACAAGATGGTGGTCCTGTCTTGAACAGACGATGCTATTATTCATCCAAATTAAAAAAAATTAAGTCCGAATATGTGTGTTATTTTTTATGTACCTTATTTAATATTCTCATTCTGGTAAATGTCTCGATGGCCGTGCGGTTAAAGGTGTATGTTTTTTAACCTAGAGGTAAGAGCTGCTATGGTTCGAATCAAGGTGCTTTCAACGTATTTTACATAAAAAATTAAATTTAATATGTCGATAAGGGCCATAATAACTCTGGTAGGTAAAGGAACGACATTCTATGATGAGACAGAGCGACGCTGGCGCTCTCTAGGAGTAAACAGCAGAAACAAAGACGTCGGTATCCAAGATGGCAGCCTCCAGCAGAACAGAAAATACCAAGATTGTGGATGTGTCTCCATCCAAGATGGTGGCCTCCAGCAGACGAAAACAATATGGCGGACATGTCAATTTAAAAAAAAAGACTGTTAAATCAAATCCAAGATTGCGTACATGTTATTAGAATTCAAGATGGCGCCCGTAACGAAAATTTCAATGGTGACATCATAATTCGAATTGGAAGAAAGTTGTAGAAAACAAAATGTCGGAAGTTCGAGAAAACGAAACGGCGGATCTAAGATTGCATATCCAAGATGGCGGATCTAATATGGCCACTGCGGGTCAAGGTAAATGTTAAAGGTCAAGGTCAATGTAAAATTTCAATGTTAAGGTCATCCAAGATGGCCGCCGTGACGTCATAATCCAAGATGGCGGTTCGGCTCTTGCTCCGCTCCCTGCACCTGTCCCCGGAGCTGCTATTATACACTACTATTTCAATTTAAATTAAAGTTAATCTTGTATTTGCTTAAATCAGAGGCCGCTATGTAACTTTTGTATAACCATAGCAATGTGGTTTGCAGCGATACTTTCGGTGATATTGCTTTGTTGTAAACAACGCATGTAAAAATTTTTTTTTGTGATAAGATGGCTCATGACTTCAATGACCACAGTGGCTTCTGTGCGGTGAATGAGACAGAGCCTGGTGAATAATTGTATGGAAATATTTTAATCGCGAAGACGTGTCGTCACTGAAACGTTAAGCTCCGCCCGTTTTCGCACGAAACATTTTAATCTTTTGAACGTTCCCACGCCCGCGCGAGTTAATCAATGTCGCTCGTAAATTACTGCGGAAGGCCTTTGCCTTGGAGGCGTTTGCCGCTGAAGAGGAGTTTACCCGCAACTTTAATTAATAAAGTTGCGGACGACCTCTGATTCTCGCGGCATGTCCGCCCAAATCTCCGCATCGACTGCCGAGCGCCAAAACACAGCAGCGCGATCGGAAGAGACCCACGCAATGCTTACACTGCAAATATATTTTGTAAACGGTTGAGATTTATTCATGTTAAAATAACATAAATTTTTGACGTGACAACGTCTAATAAATCGATGAACGCCTGCTCCACGCACGAAAAAGTGTCCCGTTACGCACAATGTTCTGTTACACTGTGTCCCGTTACGATAATTGTTACGTTACGCTGTGTTCCGTTACGCTGTCGGCGAGTGCAGTCATAATAGGTTATGTTTCAATTGACTAAAAAATTATGGTGATTCATATAATTGATGATAGCTATTTGATTTTAGTTAATTTGTATGAAAACATGTTCATAATTATATTAAACTTTATAGCTAAACGCCAGTTTTTAAAATTAATTACAAGTCATCTACACGTGAACTGTTTCGTCGACTGTTTATAAAGTGAAGTGAAAAGTTAATGTGGTTCTCATTGCTTATTGCAAGAACTATTTCGGCAATAAAGGTTAATTATTCTTGCATTTTAAAAATCAGATTACTAGTATAATTTCAAGTATTTATTCTTGTATGATTAAAATAAAAATAATTCAATTTTATTCATAAAACTATGCAATCATTTCATCAATGTTTTGTTATGACGTTGTCACGTTAAACTATCGTTCGTAAACCGACTTTACAGACAATCAATTTTTTTATTCGTAAATTTGCATAGAAACAAATTTATCTCTGCAAAATAGCGTTTCTAGTAATACTGGGTTCGGATTCTTACCCAGGCATTTTATGCTTTGTGTTGTTCCAGTGCCTCCAATAGTTAAAGTTACTTGTAAAGCGTTCCATTATTACCTGCTCACAATAATAACCATAATGAAACATAATCATATTTCTTGGCAACTGGTATCTAAAGGAATTCTTTGTAAAAGTAAAGATCTTTTTTCTGTGTACAGTTATGAAAATGGTAGCAATAACTATTATGAAATACGTGTACATTCAAATATTTTGACATAAGTGGTGGGGTGAGTCAGTCTGCCAGCGGCTTCGTTGGAGGAAGGTTCGGTCGACATTTTTATTTTATTTTGCCCTCACCGGGTTCGAACCGAGGACTCCAAGCTCCATGTCTTAAAAGTATGTTTTTTTCAAATATTTTAATTAAATTTTATTAATTGAATTTTTTTATAAATTTAAAAAAAAATTCATTAAAATCGGATAATAAATAAACAATTTCAAGATGGCGGTCGTAACGGAAATTGTAACGATGACGTCATAATCCTAGATGACGTCAGAGGCTTATCGGAGGCTGTAGACATGGATGCTTAAGCCTCTATATGAACATTGTGTTCTTTCTAAGGCAAAATGACTTTTGAAGTTTTTCGAAATTCTAATTTTTGAATTTTTGAGGAAGAAATCGAGAAATTTTTCCTCAAAACGGTAATTTTTGAGTCATTTTGAGTCGTTTTTGAGAAATTTGAGGAATTGTTGAGTCCAATATCGCCACCGTGACGTTACAATCCAATATGGCGGTCGGCACCACAGCACCACAGTCTGAAGCCTGTGCCCGGAGCCCCCGAAAAAACTGCTTATGCTTTAAATTTAGTGTCTTTGTTCCGTATTGTAAGTTTATTACCAACATGATTTTGCTGAATAGCGAGGTTATATGTTAAAATATCACTGGCCAGTACTGAAAGACTTTCTCACATTTATTAACCGTAGAACTAATTTTTTTTTAAGATTGGTTAATACTCAAATAATAAACTTGTGGGTAACGGTAAAAATAAATTAATAATATTACCTAAAATTAACATATATATTCGTTAATTTATTAATAATCATAGGTTATTTTTAAGCTGTCTTATTTGTAGATTAAAGTTTATCATTCTTAACACTCTAGGATAAGTATTTGTGACAAAACAATTCATGCACAACAATTTGTTTTTGTTTTTTAAAGAATATATTTGGAAAAACGTTCCCAAGACATAGTTTGTATATTAATTTAAAATTTATAATAATTTTTATAACGTATTTCTGTGTTTATATTTGTATAAATAATGTCATTATATAAACAGTACAAAATATTTGTTTTCAGACTTACGAAAATTTGCGCTTGGTTTAAATATGGATTTATGTCACATAAATATAAATTTTTTAAATCATTGAAAAGTAGATGGAATATTTTACAGGTGGACTATTATTCATTTTATTATGCTTATTAATGTGGCCAGTTAATTATGGAAATATACTGAGAGAACGCTTCATAAATAACTTTAACTAATGCTGGTGGTACAGGGAAAACACAAACCGTAAATTCGGGCAAAATCCTAACCCAAATTTACGGTGATTTTTTTAAGTTATACGGTTGCTTATACGTAAATGTTCAAACGTACAAATATCTGTAAGTAAATATGGTGATTTCAGTTACTTTTACAAAAAAAATCAGTAATGTTTACAGGTGGAACATACAAAATTTACGTTTCTCTTTACATGTTTGTATAGTAATGACGTGTCCTTAGCTTGTGTAAGGAGACTCTAGACAAAGCTACGATGGAGTAACTCACATCTCATCAGACCTTGGTGTTTGGCAAGGTAGTTGCGCAATAGGTTTTCCAGTAGTTTACACCTGGATACAATTCCTCGAGGATATTATTTTTAATTTGAAACAATCTCGGTTCAAACCAAGCATTCGTGACCTAGGCCAATCTATTTTTTATATAAATGGAACAGAAATATTTATTGCAAATTACAGATATTTGTAAATTTGTACATTTACGTTAAAACAACTATCACAACAAAACTGTGTTTGCAGTAATATTGGGTCCGGATACTTACCCAGGCATTTATGCTTTGTGTTGTCCCAGTAGCTAAAATAGTTATAGTTATTTTTTAAAACATTCCCTGAATAGCTTTATAGTATTACTGCACGCATTATTTAAGCATAATAAAACAAAATAAACTCAAATTATTGCATATTTAATTGTCTTTTCCATGTTTTGAAAATAATGCCTTTATTGAAACATCGAAGAAAATTTAATGTACCAACTTTAGTGAGAAATAATCAGTATTATCTCTAAAAAGGTTATTTCCTATATTAAAAATAATAATCATAGCCATATGCTGTAAGAAATTACAATATCTTTCTTGCTTGATTATAAACAATTTCTTGGCAAACAGGTTTCCAAGTAAATATTTTTTAAGAGAACACTATTTTTCCCTGGGTGATCTGGTTGTTTGACTATTTAACCCTAAAGCCTAACAAACAAAGCAACGAAACTAACAAAATAAGTGTGCAGCGTATAACGGTAAAACATCAATAAATCATTTTTTTTGACGTGACGTCTAATAAATCGATGAACGCCTTCTGCACTCACAAAAATGTATGACTCATTGTCCCGTTGCGGACATTGTCCCGTTACGCTTTGTCCCGTTGCGCTCATTGTACGCTTGCGCCGCATCTATCTCTCTTCCACTCGATTGGAACAACCATCGAATTGACTTTTTCGAGGCACATTAAACACGAAACACTCTCATTCGTTTCCTACTTTTCCTATCATCGTCCTATCCTTAACAGAATAACACAGATTGAAAGAAGTTAAATAGAAAACATGTATAAAAGTTATAGTTAAAATAATATCTTCGTTAAAGTAATAAAATTAACATATTTGAATTAATGAGTGCAAATAAAAGCAAATTGATCAATTAAATTGTAGATTTCATTTCACTCCTTCTTTGTATCCATACACAATAAAGATAATTCAATAAAAATGATTCAATTTTATTCATAAAAGTATGCAATCATTTCATCAATGTTTTGTTATGACGTTGTCACGTTAAACTATCGTCCGTAAACCGACTTTATAGACAACCAATTTTTTTGTTTGAATTTTTTTAGACTGTGTGCGGTATGGCTTTGAAGTTTAAATTAACCTTTACCGTTCACTGGCCCGTGGGAAAAAATATTTACTCAGTCCCTTTACGTTGTGCCATGACGCCGCATGTGGTAGGCCCTACTGCGGGATTTGAAAAAATATAAAAAAAATCGAATGTGATCCTTTACGCCTGTAATTCCCATCGATGATTTTAAGCAGCGCGTGTTGATTGACTTCACGAGCAGTTGGTTTTCAGTTAATTAGCAACGTTCGGAGTAAACATTCGCGAAATTAAAATTCTTCGCATACAGTTAACACCAAATAAATACGATACGGGAAAGATTAACAATGCCAAATCCAGCAACAAATCATAAAATAAATATTCTAATAATTTAAAAGTATTTTACTGAAATTTTTTTTTCATGAGTTTATTTTGGAGTTGATGAATGCTCTAACGTTTTAGCCACTCTTGTTAGCAGTTGGTTTTATAAAACATACCGTAGTTGTTCTATAGTCAAAACTAGAATTTTGTTTAATAGTTTCAAAGATCTTGCTAAAAATAATTTTTAAAAAATATCATTAATTCAATATTTAAAAAAAAACAGAAGCAAGGACAAGGCTTTAAACATAACTGTAACAAAAAATTTGCAATTAAAGTAGGAAAGTGAGTAGGATGTAGCTCTCTTTTGACATTAATTATAATTATTAATAATTAATAATTATAAATACACACAGAAAAAGTTCTTAACTTTTATAAAAGATTACTTTGTTAAATAGTTTATAATACTACAAGAAAATATTGTAAATTTGGACAACACATGTCTATGGTTATTTTTTTCATAATACTAAGGCATTTCTAATGAAAATTGGCGCATAATTTTATATTCCATTTTATGATTCATTAAGGCATAAATTTTTAACTATTTTGAAACGATACTCGTATTTTTTTAATAATTCAAATCTAATTTGTTTTTTTTATACTTTTTAATGTGCTCAGTTAATAATGGAAATCTAATCAGGGTATGGTTTACCAAAAAATTGACTATTGGAGGTACTGAGACAACACAAAGCATGAATGCCCAGGTAATAATCCAAACCCTGTATTGCTGGGAATACTTTTCTGTATTCACACAGTTGCAAATGTAAAAATGTGCAAATTTCTGTAATTTTAGCAAGAATGTAATTTACAGTGAATCGTCAGTGTTTCGTGATAGGTTGAGTTTCTGGCAGCTACGTGTCTACTGTCGGAAAGAAAATCACAACAGTTTTGTGCATAAGCAAGCGTTTCCTGAATGACCCGTAAAAATAAGACAATGGCTTCTCTTGAAAATACCCGCGAATTTCAAGGTTAACTTCATACTAGCGTGGGCATAATTTTTTATAGTCTAAGAAACGTACATATTTTTTTGTTGTTGCAAAAATGACGATATCTCTACGTATTATTTAAACCCATTGTTATAACTACGAAGTTGCCTTAATTACATAACTTTAAAAGTCAAAATCCTCTCATTTGAAGCAAACGTAAGTCAACTTTCATGTCTTTCCCCAGGGCTGTTAACTATAAGTTCGTGTACGATGTTAGTTTTTTGAAGTTGGTAGAAAGACCGGAGATCAGGTGGCGGTAAAAAAAAAAATATTTATGGCACCCGCTTTTTTTTGCCGAGATTAATTTAGACTCGTAAAGTTTTGAAATTAAGGCGGAGAGCTTAGAAATCCTCTTCAGCACTGCGTGAATAATTTATTCAAAGCGAATCTATTAATCATTACTTATTAAACACTAGAAGCAAAGACTTCAGCAACAAAAATTTTAGTATAGTGAAAAAAGAAAAAAAATATTCTTGGGTTTTATAGATTGCAGACTGTTCGATAATGATTTTAATTTTAAGGAGATAAATGACCCATTAAAAAATGGGTCTAGTCTTTCAGACTTGTCCGCACGTTTTCCTATTAATGGAAAGTAAAAAAAAAAATTCTACAGTCAAGCTTCAGTAGTATTACAAACCTAAAGCGGCTATAATGTTATTATTATGCAATAACAAGTTTTGAAACAACCAAAGTTGAAGAAAACATAATCCAAATTTTAGTATAGCTTAGAAATAAAATTCAAATAATTTCAAAGCTTGCACTAAAATTCTTACCGCAACAAATTACTTTTTTTAGGAATTGTAAAATAAAATTTTACGATTGCTACACCTGTGACTCAAAAAATATTTTTTACACCTGTGACTCAAAAAATATTTTCTACTGTATCACACTTAAAAATATTTTGAACAGAATAATAAATCAAATAAATATAAATTACCTACAAAAGACAAACTACCATAATTTCAAAAAATTCAATTTCAAAGACTTTTACCAGCTTAAATGATCCAAAGTAATTAGATCAGTATTATTTTAGTTGAAACATGACATTGTTTCTATACACTTATCTGGGATACTTGCATGTTAATGTTTGTTTATCTTTAGTACAAAAACAACTTTGTGATACATAATAACCGTACTTTTTTATCAAACAAAATTACTTACCACTGCCACTCCTGTGTATTTATTAGGGACTGTGAAATCAATTTGTGTAATGAAGAGATTTGTATTAGTATAGATTTTCTTAATGTGGTTTCACTGCAGTTCCAATAAACTGTTTGTAATTTCAATATCAATATAGTCTTTTTTTTTTTGACGTAACAACGTCTAATAAATCGATGAACGCCGGCTGCACGCACGATAAAGTGTCCCGTTACGCACATTTTTCCGTTACGCTGTTTCCCGTTACGCTCATTGTACGCTTGCGCCGCATCTATCTCACTTCCACTCGATTGGCATATGCGTCCGAGGAGAAGAAAGACAGCGGCAGCACACAACTTACATCTACACGTGAACTGTTTCGTCGACTGTTTATAAAGTGAAGTGAAAAGTTAATGTGATTTTCATTGCTTATTACAACAAAAATTTCGGCAATAAAGGTTAATTATTCTTGCATTTTAAAAATCTGATTACTAGTACAATTTTAAGTATTTATTTTTTATTATTAAAATAAAAATGATTCAATTTTATTCATAAAAGTATGCAATCATTTCATCAATGATTTGTTATGACGTTGTCACGTTAAATTATCGTCCGTAAACCGACTTTACAGACAACCAATTTTTTTTGTTACAGTACAAATATTTACTAAGCCGCGGCTGATCACTGGTTGTGAAGCCTGCACTCGTTCTTGGCCGGGGAACGTCCGCCATTTTAGCTTTCTCTCTCTACCTGAAGAGTCTTCATCGTTCAACGCCAGAGACCGCCACCATCTGTCGTTTCTTCCAATCGCCATTATCTCAATTCCGATTGTGTTAACTTGCCATATGCTTCGACATGGTGACAGGTTGTACTTTTGTTCGTAATTTCGTCTCACAGTTGTTATATCGTAAACGTTTTTAAAACTTTTCACAGGTAGTTTAAAAATTTCACTATTGTTTGCACAAAAAAAATTTATTTTGATTAAAAATTGTTTTACGAATATGTCGAATATATGCCCTTAAAGTAGATAAGTCACTTTGAATCGAAGGTTGTAGAAACTTGACTTTTACGCGTAGTGACCTGTAAATATACAATAACTGTTTATAATAGCATATGCGCAAACACTTACCCTATATATATGTACACCACGAACGTCCTAAGCCCAATTTATATTTAAAAACGTTACATTCCAGTTTTCAAACTAGAATACCAATTCGTTAGTCACATTCACTTCAAAATTAAAAAAAAAAATAGTTCGTTGGAGGACATGTGCTTTTCGATGTCATGTTTAGTTCGCGAAAAATGAGCAATAATCTGCGCTCATTATACTCATTATATTTTATACATCATACTTTATGAGTAATTAAATATTATATTAATTTATAATAGAGTAGATAATATTAAGTTTTGTTGAAGCACAGTGTAATTTTTAAAATACACTCCCGTATAATTTGTCCTAAGTCTTTGTTCTGATTCGTTTTTACTTGAGTATTTTGCCCTTTGAAAAAAAAAAAAAACAACTCTTTAAGGACAATCAGATATAGGACAAACATTACATACAATAAAATTGTGCGAAGTAGAATATTAGCGTACCATTTTTTTTTGTTCGATTCTTTGGTTCAGAGGCTAGATTTTGGCTGCAAAAATAATCTAGCCATGTGTAGGTCAAAGTTATAATATATTTTTTGTAGTATGGCAATTTATTTTTTGAAAAATGTTTTCCAAAGGAATCTTTTGAAAATTACCGAAATATTTTGCTGTGTGTAGATTTTATCGAATACTCGGTAAATCACACCCACAGAAATTTATTTTTAGAAGAGTTTTATTATTTCTGCGGTTTGGCAAAAATCGTATACGCGACGAGCAAGACTCATTCTCTTCCGCTTCTCTCTCTATTTTTTCGCCCACCGTCTTTATCTTGCTGCCACCCGCCACAGCATTTTTCAAGCTTTAGTGGCGACGGAATCGTCCCCGTCGTCGTCACAGGCTGACGTTTCCCAATTACTGTCAGCTTTCAGTTGGTTTGGATGTCTTCGCCGGCTCTTGGACTTAAGTCCACACTTGGTTCGCCATTGCTGGTGTGGAAAAGACCTCACAAGTCCGAGGCAACCCCGCCTCGCACATGACCATGGACGGGAGAAATACGCAGATTTATTTCGTTTCTCACTGCAACAAAAACATTGTGTTGAATGAAACCATTCGGTGTAAATGTATTTTTTTTTTTCATTTCGGTCCTGTAATTCGGCAAAAGTAAAACACATAAAGGTTGTGAATTTTTTTACACATTCCTTGTGCAAAATTACTACAACATCGTGTTGTTTTACACCAAATGCAGGTTGATTGTCAAAAAAAAACTCAACGTAAGTATAGAAATACACATTTCACACGTAATTTAACGGTCCATCTGTTAGTTTTACAAAGAGTGTCCTTTAACATTTCATAAACATAAAATAACATGCAATTTTGTTATTGTTTACACTAACAAGGTGTGTATAATTTTACAGAAACAGTATGCTGATTAAAATACATAAATAATTGTAAATTTACTCTCTTTTATTCTTGTATGCCTATCAGGTAAAATTCCTTGCGCACATTTACCACATAATCATTTAGTTTTACACCAAATACAGGTTCATTTTCTAAAAAAAAAATCAAAATTATTGTAAAAATACACATCTGCCGTTTAATTAAAAATTCATTTGAAAGTTTTACACCAATAAAAATTTCATTAAAATTGAAATCTATGGAGAACTTGTTATTCCTCAACAATATAGATTCGAGAAACCTGAATATTGTCAACTTTTACACCGACATTTTGTAGTGTTTTATAGACATGTATAAATACCTTATCGGTAGAGACCTGAAAAATTCGCGGGTTCATTTCGTTTTATGCTAAAATTCAAATAATTATACCTTAGCGCTGCTTCTGTCATTGGTTCACTGTTAATCTGGAGGACTGAGGGCCAATTAGAGACCCTCACTCATAGAAGTGTCGAATCACAGGCCACCCAGTCGAGACGACTCGCATGTCAGCAGCCAATGAACAGTTGGCATTCGCCAGAGTGTGTAGAGGATATTGGAGTCTATCCTGGAGGTCATTGAACCCGCGAATTTTTCCGGTCTCTATGTATAAGCTTTCTTAAAATCTGTAGCTAATGTCAGATTAAATATTTTCAGGAGCACACGTACTCAGGCACCGCGAATCTGGAGGACTGTCAGTAGGTATATATAGTATGTCCTGGTGCAGGGGGGTTGGGGGTCGGGAGCCGGGGAGCCACGGCCACCATCTTGGATTACGTCACTTCCGGCGGCCATCTTGGATTCGACCTTGACCTTTGACCCCGGCGGCCATCTTGGATTACATCACTTCCGGCGGCCATTTTGTTTTTATCTGCCATTTTGTTTACTAGAACATTCCGCCAATTTGAGTTTCGTCCGCCATTTTGAAAATCTTTATTTATTATACGATTTTAATGAAATCAATTTTAAAATTTATAAAAAAATTAAATAAAATTTAAAAATATATTACTTAATAAAATTTTAATTAAAAACCTGCGCATCGAACACCCCACTCCTCTACATTACGAGTACACCAACTAGCCCCCCCCCCCCCTCCTCCACTGTTACAATGACATCGTCATCGAACACCCCACTAACCCCTGTTACATTTTTTCGTTACACCACATTCTTTAAAATAAATTTATTATCAAAATAAAAATATATATACCATCGTTGTCTGCTGGAGGCAGCCATCTTATTTAGTGGAGACCGCCATCTTGATTTCATCTGATGGATGTCGTCATCGGGTTTAGGTTTCTAAAGTATGTTAGTGTATATAAGGTCGAGTTTCAATTCTCTACCAACATTATTATGAACCTTATAGACCGAAATTTACAAAATCCACAGTCATTATGTTGTTGTAACCATAATTTTTTCTTAAAGTCTTATCATTTATAGGTTTTAACTAAAATATATATCATCAATACTATCGTTGTGGATGCGTTAGTTAAAGTAATGATAATTAAAAAAAAAAATTATCACTCCATCTTAGCGGACCAGAAATTTTTCAGTCTCCTAACTTAAAAGTAATATTCTCTTCTCATGTTTGCGTACACATGTTTAAAAGCTGCATGGAAGCAGATATTTTTTAATGTTTGCGTATAATATCATTTCACTTTTCCGAAACCAATTTTAAATAAAATAATAGGAGAATTCATGTTTTATATTAAAATAGTAAAACAATATATGGGTAAAATTGTATTTATTAAAAATAAAATCTCATGAAGAGAAAAACGTACAAGAAAAACAGAACTATACAGCAAAGGGAAACCATGCAACAAATGGAAAATTTACAACAAAATAGATATAACAGCAAAAACAGAAAACTATACTGCTAAACTGTAACTATACACCAAAATGGAAAATATATACAAAAAAATAAAACGACAAAACAGAAAATAAATACAGCAGAAAAACTATACAACAGATTATTTTACAGGTCATTGCCAACATATCCGTGGGGGACCGTGCGGATACCATCTTCGCAGATCAGCCGTTTGTCGTCCTCCCACGTGATGGCCAGCTTATTGCTATATTCGCTGTATAGTATGTGCTGCCGGGAGCGAATGGCTCTTACACCCACCCTCCTTGTGCGGTGTTCTTGCAGGGCAACCAGGTAGTCGCTGAATGTGATGCGGTTTTTGACCACGCACCGCTGGATGCCCTTGGCCTTTTTCTCGCTCTTACCACCACACCTGTAGGCGTAGAGTTTGGCTCGTAAGCTTACAAACTCCTCCATCACTTCTCCCCCACATTCATCTTTGAATTTGCCAACAACTTTCTTGTTGGTGGGGGAGAAGCAAGGGTGGCCGGAAGGGTAGCAGCTGGTGTCGAACTTCTCCATCAGTATAGGGTCGGCTTGGAGGTCATGGTAGAAGTCCTGTGTCTGGATCTCATACACGAAACTGTCTGTATCCATGTACGCCAGATGAATATTTTCAGAGTATTTAGGCTTCATGGTATTGTAGTGGAAGTCATACATTCGAATCTTTGATAGCTCAAGTACGGCCAGTCCGGCATAGATCGGCTTGTCAAATATTATCGTTTCATGGTTCAGGTGGACTAGAGACAAATTCGGCTCGTACATTGTGCGATCCTTGAAGGATGGGCGGCACACCAACTTCTTGAACCTCTTCTCAGAACACACCAACTCCATTTTGAGCCTTCGTCTCTTGTTCTCCATCAATTTTCCGAAGGTGGAGTTCACAGCCAACTTGAAGAACTCCTTCTCGAATTCGTTTGCTGCTGCTTTACGCTTGTTGGTGTTCAGTCGAATATAGGGCTCCAACCATGCCGACTGCTCAAACTGAAGAACTTTATGTATTCTTATGATTTTTAGTCCATGCGATACGGCTTGCTGGAGGTTTTTATAGTGGACGATGTAGTGCTCTTTATTTTCCAGCGTTGTCATCAGCTTTGATTGTTTTGAGCCGGGAGGACATTGATTCACGGGGAGAAATGGCAGGTCTTTGTGACTTTCGTGGAGCTCGGGAGGGTACTCCACGTCACACTCAATTATGTATCCAGTAGGTGAATTTTCCGGAATAGACATAACATCAACGGATGTATCCGACCATTTGAAATGACGAATTGGAAGCGGTAGAGACATCGCCCACCCGTACAAATTATTTGCATCAATATACTCTAGGAATATGGATGGCTTGGAAGCATCATATGTCTCAGGCACATATGAATTATTCGCAACACAATGACGTTTGATGCTTTGCGCTACACCACCACGAATACCAGCCTCCACAAACATATACATGTCATAATCTGTGAGTAGCTCTAGCTGTACACCTGTGGTTCGAAGCATCGCGTCGAAAGCGAACCCAGGACAAGAAATGTAGTGAGATGGATCTAAACTATATGTCTCCAAACATATGGAACGGAAATTCTCGAATACATCTGCTAGGATCAGAACATCCGTCTTCAGGTACAAGTCAGCATACTCCCCCAAAGTAGCACACTGAAACTTGTCCCAGACTTTCACTGCATGAGCATACTCCGTCTCTGAAATCCCAGAATCAGTCAGAATATTAAAGAAATCATCGATAGGTGGAAGACTCGTATCGTCTAGTCGAGCAAAAGAATCAACGAAGTCGTAGGGGAAGACTCCCTTGCGAGTAACCAACTCCAAGTCATCAGGAGCGAAAAACTCAGCAGTACTGACAAACTTGTCTGCAGGCAAGAACTCAGCGAGCGAAGCAAGACCCCGACTCATGAAACGGAACGTATCAACAAACTGAATGCTGAACTTATCATGTAACTTTTTGGAAAAAGTTATCAGCTTCTCTTCCGAATTAGGAATGATGAAGATGTCTTTAGTGTCGTACCCCAACTTCCTGATAATGAAGTTCTGATCGTACGCCAGGTTGTGGAAGAACACAATCATCTTTTTCGGTCTGCGCCTGAGAAGGTTGCAGTCATTACATGCAGGTCCAATAAATTCACCGGTGAAGTGATTATGATCACGAACTTTCTTTGCGACCCCTCCGAACTTTCCTTTACAGTAGCAACAACACCTTGCTTGCAGAAAAGCAGTGTTCTGCGAATGTGTGAGCGGAGTCATAGGAACAGACGTAGAAAATATTTTCTGTACGTCATGTCCAATCTCCACAATGCGGGATATGAATTTGTCTTCTGCGTCACAACCACGATACACTTCAGGCTGTGAAGAAGTGAGGTGTGCTGGAATGACGGAGTTATCTGCTTTCACATAAATGCAGTAGCTGTATGCTTTATGCTTTTAGTACTGCAGCGTGTATGGCTCATCAGGATTCGGGTGACACGTATGGATTTTCTCCAGAATAGCTTCAAAGTCGCAATATACCACGATGGGCATCTTATCACTGTGATGGAAGTTTTTGAACTTCAGAACAGGTGGCTGGCCATTTTCATCAAGCTGTGGCATCTCAATCCTAACAGCAGCATGCTGTTTGCAGAGCACACTGTGTTTTTCCAAACACTGAAGACCAGTGAGCCCACTAACCCTATCCTGATCATCATAATGCTTGAAGCATCTTTTGCAAACATGAATAGCCTCAGTGTGTGTAGTGAGTTGGGACCGAACCAGGGCAGAAAATTTTTTAATGTATGTGAAATGGGACGAATCGTCATTGACCAAGAGCAGTAGATCGAAATGATGTTCTTTCTCTTCAGGAGCGACTCGTGCAGGAACAACATTCAGATTTTCGTCGATACTGTAGATGTTGATAGAGACTCCAGGGTTCTGTTTTTCAAACAGCGGTATTTGCTTGATTGGAGTAGGAAACTCGATGTTCGTGAAGTTGAATTTCTCTTCCAAGTCATGGTACCGCTGGTTGACACGTTCAGGATTCCGCCCTTCCACATACTTTACCAGGATCGCCCACTTGAAGCACATGTGATCATCCAGGTTTTGTGGATTGATCACTGCATGTTTTGTTTCGATGGAAGTAGGTAGGTCGATGTAGGAGCTGGCACGGAGTGGATCAAGCTTTTTGATTCTCAACTGTAGTCTCTTAATGGCCGATAAAGTCCATCCGGACCCCTTACCCATATAATCTTCCTCCTCCTTGCAGATCTTGGAGATGGACTCGGCAACTGCTTCCTCCACCTCGTGAACTGCGTAGAGGGGGGCATTCATGGTTTTGAAGGCCCTCTTGTCTTCGCTGGCATCCACAGGTTTCTCGTAGTCACACTCCAGCATTATGTTAAATTTCAGCGGTCCATTCTCTTCAATCTCCTCCATGAGCTGGCTTATTATTTTTGCCTTGATGGAGTTGAGATATGCGCATATGTCCTTGGCAGTACTTGTTGTGTTTTCTGCCACGTATGTTTTCAAGTTGCCCTTGAAACCTACTTCGGCGGTGATGAAGCCGTGGGTATTGGCCAGACCCATGCCGGTCACCACCTTTGTACGACCTGGCTTGGACATAACTGCAGGCTTAACTACTGCCATCCTCTGCTTTTTGGTCGGAGGTGGAGCAGGCCTCTTGCATACCTTAATGTGGGCTTTCAATTTGTCAGCCATGGCGAACTCCTTAGCACAGTTCTCGCAGGAATGCACTATGCGGTTTGGGTTTAGTCCACAAGCAGACTTCTCATGTCGTCTGGCATGGCTGGAGTTCTTGAAGGCCTTATAGCAGAAACTGCACCGCATGCTTGATGTCGTGGTGATAGCACCGGTACATGATGCAAGGTGCAGCTGCATCTTGTCACTGCGAGCGACAGTCTTGCCACATAGGTGGCACTGCTGGTAGCCACGATGCAGGTTCTCGGCACACTGTCGCTCGTGTCGGTAGCAATTCTTAGATGCCGTGAAGGAGGCAGAGCAGAAACGACATTTCTGAACGGTAGATGTCATCTCGACAATCGGTAGTCCGGTCTCAACGTACGGAACACGCGAAGGAAGCTCGACGTACGGAGAACTGCAACAAAAGAATTAAGAATACAATGTAGCTAGATGTTACATGAAAACAAACATAACCTCAAAACTCTAGCCCTCAAGCTTACTAACCTAAACTGCTAGCAATGTTACTAAATAAAAAAAATTGCAAACATACCCTCAAAACTCTAGTCTTCAAGCTTACTAACCTAAACTGCTAGCAATGTGACTAAATAAAAAAATTTGCAAACATATCCTCAAAACTCTCGCCCTCAAGCTTACTAACCTAAACTGCTAGCAATGTTACTAAATAAAAAGGTTGCAAACATAACCTCAAAGCTACTCCTTCATGTACAATCCTAAAAATGGTAGAATATTTAAAGTACTGATAAAAGTTAAAGCTGAAATGTATTCAATGTTAACTCAAAATGATTGATTACATAACCTCAAAACTACACTAATGCACAACTCAAAAATGCTAGAATATTTAAAGTACTTACTGTTAAAAGTTTAAGCTAAACAATTACTGGTTACCCACACATAAGTGTACAGAGAAAAAACTAGCTAGCAGATAACCTACGAAAAAGCTGAGAAACATAAAAATATTAACGAAACATGTAGCATACCTCAGAAAACGATGAAGTGGAGCTGCAGAAGATGATGTATCGTTGGCGGTAGGAATCATGGTAGCAGCGAAACTCACACACGAACTAGCTCACTCAAACTCCAATAACACAATGAAGCTCCGACAGCTAATCCTGGCCTTTTATAGCCTCGGACCTGCCTGTTCTTGGAAAAACCATTAGGAACAGAGTATTTCTGTTGTATCCGCCAATAGGAATGTAGTACATGGAAGTACCATTGTCTTCGGAAAAACCCAGCAAGACTTATGTGCATGTCGTAGCAGGTCTGTGAGGGGTGGGGGTAGAAATGTAACCTGACAGCCAAACAGAGGAAACCTCTCTCGGGTAAAACCACTAATTACCTAGGTGATTAGAGATTAGGGCGCGAGGCACTGCCTGCATCGTGACTCATCACTCAGGAATGTCGTCTCGCAGTGCCGAGGGGACCCAAACAATAGACTTGACCTTGCATGTCACAACAGGTACATTAGTCCGCGACTTTGTGGCGCCATGAGGCGCTCATGAATGTCTGAGCCTGCCACAAACAGCTCGTCAAAGAATCATCACGAAGCACTCGAGCTGCAGTCATGACGCGCATGCTACAACAGGCCCGTTAGTCACCGACTTCGTGGCGCCAAGCTGACACTCGGGTAGACAGGTAGCTAAATGATAATACTAGTAATGCAAGGAAATAAAAAAAATCGGGTATGTTTAATACATTTTTTAAAAGTAAGAACACATTACAAAACTAAAACATTAAAAATTTATTCTACATTTATTATGACCAACATTCGTTTAAAAATTTTTAGCATTTCATTGCGAACAATCAGTTGAACATCCACAGAATGACACATTTTGCTGATGTTCCAGGAACAAACCCTTTTCACAACCATTTAAGGAGACTTTCCTTAAGCTCTCTTTTCATTGGTCAAATAAAACATCTCCCTCTCTTCCCCTTTTACAATGATGCTGCTTCACCATCACGCTAAAATTCTGTAAGACCAAAAAAATATATACTTCCCTTAAACCTTACGGTAGAAATTTCATCCTAGGATGCTGTTACTGCATCTAGAAATTAAAAATTATATTATCTCATACAGGTTTTATTTACATGTTAGACTTAACCATCCTACCACACACACACACACATGCACACACTTACACACACATGCGTGCGCATGCGTGCACTGAGATGAAATACATACTTGCCCACATAATGTACTTTTATTTACAAAGGCAACATATTAAAACACATAATATTTAAATTTTGTGTAGATTGGATGGTACCAGAAACCATACTGCAAAACGAGCGGACAACACTTGAGTCTTTTACTATGATTGGGCTGACGGATTGCCTCTGGAACGCCCTTGTTACCTTCAACGACTCAGAATTAAAACTTTTATCCATCAAAAAACAACAACTGTTTAACTAAGCAAACATACACCCTACACCCCTAAAAAAATTGTTATTACACAAGGCATTATTTACATGGCAGGAGACCGCACACACGAAGTGCGCAGCTTCAGGTTAGAAATATTGATTAAAATAACTGCTAAAGATGCTAATTTGTTTATGAAAAAATTGCACATGAAATACAGACACTTAGTTATTTACACACACGTACATACATACATACTTACACCCTGCATGGCTTCAGAAGGAAGTACGATATTTTAAAAACCACTCAAGACTTACATCTGTTTATGAAAAGGAGCTAAATATTAAAACATTTTCAAAGTTAATTTTAGAGATGAAATATCATGTGCAAGTCCTTGCATGCGAGAACATTTTATTACGTAATTATCTTCATTTTTCCCAAACCATAGGTCTGATGTCTGGATACCACACAAATCACATACTTAAGATATGCACTACGAGATGACTGCACGCCAGTCCAAGCCCATGCGCTTAGAGACGAAACTGCACTAGAAGCGTTAGCAAGCATTGCAATTATCTAGCTTCACTAATGCAGATTCACCTCTGACTAGGTGGACCTCCTGAAACAGTAAACATAGGACAGCGAAACACATTAAAATAATACATTTCAATACATTTCAATAATATAAAACACTGCATATTTCACGAAAATCACCACGCAACTGACAGCCCTTTCAGTCACAATTCTGCGAATGCTATCACAGAATGCTAGATTTAGAAAGAAAGGATCATTCATTCCTTCATTGTGGAACAAAGTGATACATCACATGAAGAGAAACAAAAAAGGCACACACTTCGTTCTTAGACTCGTGCCGCCTCCTTGACAGAGATAAAAGATTTAACACATAAAATAGTATATATTTCATTTCCAGCGATGAAGCTGTACCAATATCACCTTGACAAGCTTAGATGATCTAGGGAGAGACAAAGTAAATATATTAACAAAAAAACGACTAAAAATCATTTACAAACAAAATACTTAACATTCCTTCGATTACATATTTTTCTCAATTTAATAAATGAGAGAACACAAACATTTGCTTAAATCACTATTAACCAATTTTAAACTCTCGTGTACATCAGGAAAAAATATATTGTAACATTCATTATTAGTTGTAATGTAAAAAATGCAAAACAGTTTCTTTGTGGGATGTGGAATGCTCACTCACGATCGAAAAAAAGAGGGGCTTCGCTGTAACGCAAGGGGAGGGGGAAACCATCTTGAAAGTTGATGTTTCTCATATATTTGGATGTATAGTAATCAAGCAAGTAATAACATTTTGTGGTATAATCTCCGTCTGATTAAAGTTTATTTGCTAACATGAATTCACAAATTAAACGAATCTCTGAGTACATTTGCTTATCTTTTATAGAAAAAAATGCACAGATTGATTGTTTTATCATGAGTAACCAGGAGCACACTAAAAAAACCAAAAACATTCTCGCCAATAATAACCAACAGCACACAAACAATAGAAAAAAAACGATGTGTCAGTAATAACATGCAGCATGCGAAGAAAATCACCAAAATATTGTCAAGAATAACCATCAGTACATGTAGAATACTAATAAAAATTAATATGAAAAATGCTGAAGTGCACGGAGAAAATTATCAAATTCTTGTCAGGTAAAAAAAGCAGAAGCAAATGAAAAAAAACTCAACAAAATTATAACACAGTAAAGTTGGAGCACCCGTAGAAATCTATCGAAATTTCATGTGAAAAAATAGGAGCACTCAGAGAAAACTATCAGTGAGAAGATTAAAAACATCATAAATTATCAATTTTTTTAAAAAAGTTCAAATAAAATCCTGCCAGAACTCTCATGTTGCTTAAGCGAAGAGTTCACAAGCTGACTTGTGCCGGAACTCTCATGTCGCTTAAGCAAAGAGTTCACAAGCTGACTTGTGCCAGAACTCTCATGTTGCTTAAGCAAAGAGTTCACAAGCTGACTTGTGCTAGAACTCTCATGTCGCTTAAGCAAAGAGTTCACAAGCTGACTTGTGCAAGAACTCCCATGTTGCTTAAGCAAAGAGATCTGGCAGGATTTTATTTGAACTTTTAAAAAAAAATTGATAATGTATGATGATTTTAATCTTCTCACTGATAGTTTTCTCTGAGTGCTCCTATTTTTTCACATGAAATTTCGATAGATTTCTACGGGTGCTCCAACTTTACTGTGTTATAATTTTGTTGAGTTTTTTTTCATTTGCTTCTGCTTTTTTTACCTGACAAGAATTTGATAATTTTCTCCGTGCACTTCAGCATTTTTCATATTAATTTTTATTGGTATTCTACATGTACTGATGGTTATTCTTGACAATATTTTGGTGATTTTCTTCGCATGCTGCATGTTATTACTGACACATCGTTTTTTTCTATTGTTTGTGTGCTGTTGGTTATTATTGGCGAGAATTTTTTTGGTTTTTTTAGTGTGCTCCTGGTTATTCATGATAAAACAATCAATCTGTGCATTTTTTTCTATAAAAGATAAGCAAATGTACTCATAGATTCGTTTAATTTGTGAATTCATGTTAGCAAATAAACTTTAATCAGACGGAGATTATACCACAAAATGTTATTACTTGCTTGATTACTATACATCCAAATATATGAGAAACATCAACTTTCAAGATGGTTTCCACCTCCCCTTGCGTTACAGCGAAGCCCCTCTTTTTTTCGATCGTGAGTGAGCATTCCACATCCCACAAAGAAACTGTTTTGCATTTTTTACATTACAACTAATAATGAATGTTACAATATATTTTTTCCTGATGTACACGAGAGTTTAAAATTGATTAATAGTGATTTAAGCAAATGTTTGTGTTCTCTCATTTATTAAATTGAGAAAAATATGTAATCGAAGGAATGTTAAGTATTTTGTTTGTAAATGATTTTTAGTCGTTTTTTTGTTAATATATTTACTTTGTCTCTCCCTAGATCATCTAAGCTTGTCAAGGTGATATTGGTACAGCTTCATCGCTGGAAATGAAATATATACTATTTTATGTGTTAAATCTTTTATCTCTGTCAAGGAGGCGGCACGAGTCTAAGAACGAAGTGTGTGCCTTTTTTGTTTCTCTTCATGTGATGTATCACTTTGTTCCACAATGAAGGAATGAATGATCCTTTCTTTCTAAATCTAGCATTCTGTGATAGCATTCGCAGAATTGTGACTGAAAGGGCTGTCAGTTGCGTGGTGATTTTCGTGAAATATGCAGTGTTTTATATTATTGAAATGTATTGAAATGTATTATTTTAATGTGTTTCGCTGTCCTATGTTTACTGTTTCAGGAGGTCCACCTAGTCAGAGGTGAATCTGCATTAGTGAAGCTAGATAATTGCAATGCTTGCTAACGCTTCTAGTGCAGTTTCGTCTCTAAGCGCATGGGCTTGGACTGGCGTGCAGTCATCTCGTAGTGCATATCTTAAGTATGTGATTTGTGTGGTATCCAGACATCAGACCTATGGTTTGGGAAAAATGAAGATAATTACGTAATAAAATGTTCTCGCATGCAAGGACTTGCACATGATATTTCATCTCTAAAATTAACTTTGAAAATGTTTTAATATTTAGCTCCTTTTCATAAACAGATGTAAGTCTTGAGTAGTTTTTAAAATATCGTACTTCCTTCTGAAGCCATGCAGGGTGTAAGTATGTATGTATGTACGTGTGTGTAAATAACTAAGTGTCTGTATTTCATGTGCAATTTTTTCATAAACAAATTAGCATCTTTAGCAGTTATTTTAATCAATATTTCTAACCTGAAGCTGCGCACTTCGTGTGTGCGGTCTCCTGCCATGTAAATAATGCCTTGTGTAATAACAATTTTTTTAGGGGTGTAGGGTGTATGTTTGCTTAGTTAAACAGTTGTTGTTTTTTGATGGATAAAAGTTTTAATTCTGAGTCGTTGAAGGTAACAAGGGCGTTCCAGAGGCAATCCGTCAGCCCAATCATAGTAAAAGACTCAAGTGTTGTCCGCTCGTTTTGCAGTATGGTTTCTGGTACCATCCAATCTACACAAAATTTAAATATTATGTGTTTTAATATGTTGCCTTTGTAAATAAAAGTACATTATGTGGGCAAGTATGTATTTCATCTCAGTGCACGCATGCGCACGCATGTGTGTGTAAGTGTGTGCATGTGTGTGTGTGTGTGGTAGGATGGTTAAGTCTAACATGTAAATAAAACCTGTATGAGATAATATAATTTTTAATTTCTAGATGCAGTAACAGCATCCTAGGATGAAATTTCTACCGTAAGGTTTAAGGGAAGTATATATTTTTTTGGTCTTACAGAATTTTAGTGTGATGGTGAAGCAGCATCATTGTAAAAGGGGAAGAGAGGGAGATGTTTTATTTGACCAATGAAAAGAGAGCTTAAGGAAAGTCTCCTTAAATGGTTGTGAAAAGGGTTTGTTCCTGGAACATCAGCAAAATGTGTCATTCTGTGGATGTTCAACTGATTGTTCGCAATGAAATGCTAAAAAATTTTAAACGAATGTTGGTCATAATAAATGTAGAATAAATTTTTAATGTTTTAGTTTTGTAATGTGTTCTTACTTTTAAAAAATGTATTAAACATACCCGATTTTTTTTATTTCCTTGCATTACTAGTATTATCATTTAGCTACCTGTCTACCCGAGTGTCAGCTTGGCGCCACGAAGTCGGTGACTAACGGGCCTGTTGTAGCATGCGCGTCATGACTGCAGCTCGAGTGCTTCGTGATGATTCTTTGACGAGCTGTTTGTGGCAGGCTCAGACATTCATGAGCGCCTCATGGCGCCACAAAGTCGCGGACTAATGTACCTGTTGTGACATGCACGGTCAAGTCTATTGTTTGGGTCCCCTTCGCACTGCGAGACGACATTCCTGAGTGATGAGTCACGATGCAGGCAGTGCCTCGCGCCCTAATCTCTAATCACCTAGGTAATTAGTGGTTTTACCCGAGAGAGGTTTCCTCTGTTTGGAAGTCAGGTTACATTTCTACCCCCACCCCTCACAGACCTGCTACGACATGCACATAAGTCATGCTGGGTTTTTCCGAAGACAATGGTACTTCCATGTACTACATTCCTATTGGCGGATACAACAGAAATACTCTGTTCCTAATGGTTTTTCCAAGAACAGGCAGGTCCGAGGCTATAAAAGGCCAGGATTAGCTGTCGGAGCTTCATTGTGTTATTGGAGTTTGAGTGAGCTAGTTCGTGTGTGAGTTTCGCTGCTACCATGATTCCTACCGCCAACGATACATCATCTTCTGCAGCTCCACTTCATCGTTTTCTGAGGTATGCTACATGTTTCGTTAATATTTTTATGTTTCTCAGCTTTTTCGTAGGTTATCTGCTAGCTAGTTTTTTCTCTGTACACTTATGTGTGGGTAACCAGTAATTGTTTAGCTTAAACTTTTAACAGTAAGTACTTTAAATATTCTAGCATTTTTGAGTTGTGCATTAGTGTAGTTTTGAGGTTATGTAATCAATCATTTTGAGTTAACATTGAATACTTTTTCAGCTTTAACTTTTATCAGTACTTTAAATATTCTACCATTTTTAGGATTGTACATGAAGGAGTAGCTTTGAGATTATGTTTGCAACCTTTTTATTTAGTAACATTGCTAGCAGTTTAGGTTAGTAAGCTTGAGGGCTAGAGTTTTGAGGATATGTTTGCAACTTTTTTTATTTAGTAACATTGCTAGCAGTTTAGGTTAGTAAGCTTGAGGGCTAGAGTTTTGAGGTTATGTTTGTTTTCATGTAACATCTAGCTACATTGTATTCTTAATTCTTTTGTTGCAGTTCTCCGTACGTCGAGCTTCCTTCGCGTGTTCCGTACGTTGAGACCGGACTACCGATTGTCGAGATGACATCTACCGTTCAGAAATGTCGTTTCTGCTCTGCCTCCTTCACGGCATCTAAGAATTGCTACCGACACGAGCGACAGTGTGCCGAGAACCTGCATCGTGACTACCAGCAGTGCCACCTATGTGGCAAGACTGTCGCTCGCAGTGACAAGATGCAGCTGCACCTTGCATCATGTACCGGTGCTATCACCACGACATCAAGCATGCGGTGCAGTTTCTGCTATAAGGCCTTCAAGAACTCCAGCCATGCCAGACGACATGAGAAGTCTGCTTGTGGACTAAACCCAAACCGCATAGTGCATTCCTGCGAGAACTGTGCTAAGGAGTTCGCCAGGGCTGACAAATTGAAAGCCCACATTAAGGTATGCAAGAGGCCTGCTCCACCTCCGACCAAAAAGCAGAGGATGGCAGTAGTTAAGCCTGCAGTTATGTCCAAGCCAGGTCGTACAAAGGTGGTGACCGGCATGGGTCTGGCCAATACCCACGGCTTCATCACCGCCGAAGTAGGTTTCAAGGGCAACTTGAAAACATACGTGGCAGAAAACACAACAAGTACTGCCAAGGACATATGCGCATATCTCAACTCCATCAAGGCAAAAATAATAAGCCAGCTCATGGAGGAGATTGAAGAGAATGGACCGCTGAAATTTAACATAATGCTGGAGTGTGACTACGAGAAACCTGTGGATGCCAGCGAAGACAAGAGGGCCTTCAAAACCATGAATGCCCCCCTCTACGCAGTTCACGAGGTGGAGGAAGCAGTTGCCGAGTCCATCTCCAAGATCTGCAAGGAGGAGGAAGATTACATGGGTAAGGGGTCCGGATGGACTTTATCGGCCGTTAAGAGACTACAGTTGAGAATCAACAAGCTTGATCCACTCCGTGCCAGCTCCTACATCGACCTACCTACTTCCATCGAAACAAAACATGCAGTGATCAATCCACAAAACCTGGATGATCACATGTGCTTCAAGTGGGCGATCCTGGTAAAGTATGTGGAAGGGCGGAATCCTGAACGTGTCAACCAGCGGTACCATGACTTGGAAGAGAAATTCAACTTCACGAACATCGAGTTTCCTACTCCAATCAAGCAAATACCGCTGTTTGAAAAACAGAACCCCGGAGTCTCTATCAACATCTACAGTATCGACGAAAATCTGAATGTTGTTCCTGCACGAGTCGCTCCTGAAGAGAAAGAACATCATTTCGATCTACTGCTCTTGGTCAATGACGATTCGTCCCATTTCACATACATTAAAAAATTTTCTGCCCTGGTTCGGTCCCAACTCACTACACACACTGAGGCTATTCATGTTTGCAAAAGATGCTTCAAGCATTATGATGATCAGGATAGGGTTAGTGGGCTCACTGGTCTTCAGTGTTTGGAAAAACACAGTGTGCTCTGCAAACAGCATGCTGCTGTTAGGATTGAGATGCCACAGCTTGATGAAAATGGCCAGCCACCTGTTCTGAAGTTCAAAAACTTCCATCACAGTGATAAGATGCCCATCGTGGTATATTGCGACTTTGAAGCTATTCTGGAGAAAATCCATACGTGTCACCCGAATCCTGATGAGCCATACACGCTGCAGTACCAAAAGCATAAAGCATACAGCTACTGCATTTATGTGAAAGCAGATAACTCCGTCATTCCAGCACACCTCACTTCTTCACAGCCTGAAGTGTATCGTGGTTGTGACGCAGAAGACAAATTCATATCCCGCATTGTGGAGATTGGACATGACGTACAGAAAATATTTTCTACGTCTGTTCCTATGACTCCGCTCACACATTCGCAGAACACTGCTTTTCTGCAAGCAAGGTGTTGTTGCTACTGTAAAGGAAAGTTCGGAGGGGTCGCAAAGAAAGTTCGTGATCATAATCACTTCACCGGTGAATTTATTGGACCTGCATGTAATGACTGCAACCTTCTCAGGCGCAGACCGAAAAAGATGATTGTGTTCTTCCACAACCTGGCGTACGATCAGAACTTCATTATCAGGAAGTTGGGGTACGACACTAAAGACATCTTCATCATTCCTAATTCGGAAGAGAAGCTGATAACTTTTTCCAAAAAGTTACATGATAAGTTCAGCATTCAGTTTGTTGATACGTTCCGTTTCATGAGTCGGGGTCTTGCTTCGCTCGCTGAGTTCTTGCCTGCAGACAAGTTTGTCAGTACTGCTGAGTTTTTCGCTCCTGATGACTTGGAGTTGGTTACTCGCAAGGGAGTCTTCCCCTACGACTTCGTTGATTCTTTTGCTCGACTAGACGATACGAGTCTTCCACCTATCGATGATTTCTTTAATATTCTGACTGATTCTGGGATTTCAGAGACGGAGTATGCTCATGCAGTGAAAGTCTGGGACAAGTTTCAGTGTGCTACTTTGGGGGAGTATGCTGACTTGTACCTGAAGACGGATGTTCTGATCCTAGCAGATGTATTCGAGAATTTCCGTTCCATATGTTTGGAGACATATAGTTTAGATCCATCTCACTACATTTCTTGTCCTGGGTTCGCTTTCGACGCGATGCTTCGAACCACAGGTGTACAGCTAGAGCTACTCACAGATTATGACATGTATATGTTTGTGGAGGCTGGTATTCGTGGTGGTGTAGCGCAAAGCATCAAACGTCATTGTGTTGCGAATAATTCATATGTGCCTGAGACATATGATGCTTCCAAGCCATCCATATTCCTAGAGTATATTGATGCAAATAATTTGTACGGGTGGGCGATGTCTCTACCGCTTCCAATTCGTCATTTCAAATGGTCGGATACATCCGTTGATGTTATGTCTATTCCGGAAAATTCACCTACTGGATACATAATTGAGTGTGACGTGGAGTACCCTCCCGAGCTCCACGAAAGTCACAAAGACCTGCCATTTCTCCCCGTGAATCAATGTCCTCCCGGCTCAAAACAATCAAAGCTGATGACAACGCTGGAAAATAAAGAGCACTACATCGTCCACTATAAAAACCTCCAGCAAGCCGTATCGCATGGACTAAAAATCATAAGAATACATAAAGTTCTTCAGTTTGAGCAGTCGGCATGGTTGGAGCCCTATATTCGACTGAACACCAACAAGCGTAAAGCAGCAGCAAACGAATTCGAGAAGGAGTTCTTCAAGTTGGCTGTGAACTCCACCTTCGGAAAATTGATGGAGAACAAGAGACGAAGGCTCAAAATGGAGTTGGTGTGTTCTGAGAAGAGGTTCAAGAAGTTGGTGTGCCGCCCATCCTTCAAGGATCGCACAATGTACGAGCCGAATTTGTCTCTAGTCCACCTGAACCATGAAACGATAATATTTGACAAGCCGATCTATGCCGGACTGGCCGTACTTGAGCTATCAAAGATTCTAATGTATGACTTCCACTACAATACCATGAAGCCTAAATACTCTGAAAATATTCATCTGGCGTACATGGATACAGACAGTTTCGTGTATGAGATCCAGACACAGGACTTCTACCATGACCTCCAAGCCGACCCTATACTGATGGAGAAGTTCGACACCAGCTGCTACCCTTCCGGCCACCCTTGCTTCTCCCCCACCAACAAGAAAGTTGTTGGCAAATTCAAAGATGAATGTGGGGGAGAAGTGATGGAGGAGTTTGTAAGCTTACGAGCCAAACTCTACGCCTACAGGTGTGGTGGTAAGAGCGAGAAAAAGGCCAAGGGCATCCAGCGGTGCGTGGTCAAAAACCGCATCACATTCAGCGACTACCTGGTTGCCCTGCAAGAACACCGCACAAGGAGGGCGGGTGTAAGAGCCATTCGCTCCCGGCAGCACATACTATACAGCGAATATAGCAATAAGCTGGCCATCACGTGGGAGGACGACAAACGGCTGATCTGCGAAGATGGTATCCGCACGGTCCCCCACGGATATGTTGGCAATGACCTGTAAAATAATCTGTTGTATAGTTTTTCTGCTGTATTTATTTTCTGTTTTGTCGTTTTATTTTTTGTATATATTTTCCATTTTGGTGTATAGTTACAGTTTAGCAGTATAGTTTTCTGTTTTTGCTGTTATATCTATTTTGTTGTAAATTTTCCATTTGTTGCATGGTTTCCCTTTGCTGTATAGTTCTGTTTTTCTTGTACGTTTTTCTCTTCATGAGATTTTATTTTTAATAAATACAATTTTACCCATATATTGTTTTACTATTTTAATATAAAACATGAATTCTCCTATTATTTTATTTAAAATTGGTTTCGGAAAAGTGAAATGATATTATACGCAAACATTAAAAAATATCTGCTTCCATTCAGCTTTTAAACATGTGTACGCAAACATGAGAAGAGAATATTACTTGTAAGTTAGGAGACTGAAAAATTTCTGGTCCGCTTAGATGGAGTGATAATTTTTTTTTTAATTATCATTACTTTAACTAACGCATCCACAACGATAGTATTGATGATATATATTTTAGTTAAAACCTATAAATGATAAGACTTTAAGAAAAAATTATGGTTACAACAACAAAATGACTGTGGATTTTGTAAATTTCGGTCTATAAGGTTCATAATAATGTTGGTAGAGAATTGAAACTCGACCTTATATACACTAACATACTTTAGAAACCTAAACCCGATGACGACATCCATCAGATGAAATCAAGATGGCGGTCTCCACTAAATAAGATGGCTGCCTCCAGCAGACAACGATGGTATATATATTTTTATTTTGATAATAAATTTATTTTAAAGAATGTGGTGTAACGAAAAAATGTAACAGGGGTTAGTGGGGTGTTCGATGACGATGTCATTGTAACAGAGGAGGAGGGGGGGGGGGGGGCTAGTTTGTGTACTCGTAATGTAGAGGAGTGGGGTGTTCGATGCGCAGGTTTTTAATTAAAATTTTATTAAGTAATATATTTTTAAATTTTATTTAATTTTTTTATAAATTTTAAAATTGATTTCATTAAAATCGTATAATAAATAAAGATTTTCAAAATGGCGGACGAAACTCAAATTGGCGGAATGTTCTAGTAAACAAAATGGCAGATAAAAACAAAATGGCCGCCGGAAGTGATGTAATCCAAGATGGCCGCCGGGGTCAAAGGTCAAGGTCGAATCCAAGATGGCCGCCGGAAGTGACGTAATCCGAGATGGTGGCCGTGGCTCCCCGGCTCCCGACCCCCAACCCCCCTGCACCAGGACATACTATATATACCTACTACTGTCAGTCAATTGGAGACCCTCAGTCAAAGAAGTATCGAATCACGAGTCACCCAGTAGAGACTCAGCATTGTCAGCAGCCAATGAACCGATGAAGTTTGCCCGAGTGTGCAGAGGGTAGTGGAGTCTGACCTGGAGGTCATTGAACCCGCGAATTTTTCCAGTCTATACGCATGGAATTTTGTTTTAATTGGAATCGTTGGCGCAGATTTACTTTTACTACAAAGTTCTGAAGCATCAGTGAATTTAGAATGCAAAACTCTTTGAATATATCCACCAGTATTCACAAAATCCTTCTGTTTATTCCAATCCCTGAAAGTTACTTACAAATCAGTGACTACTTCTGCCCATGGCCATGGGAAATCTAAACGTCAATGGGGACAATTCAAGTCTCTGGCATTTTTGAGTAATAAAATTGGGAAATTTTCCCTCAAAAACGGAAATATTTCACTCAAAATAAGGAATCTTCGAGTAATTTTGAGTAATTTTTGAAGAATTTTTAGAAATATATAAATCCAAAATGGCGAACATTGGCAACTGCTTCTCGCACCGGCGTCAGTGCCAGGAGCCCTTTTATATACTACTGAAGTAGAATTTTTTTTTTTAAATGACAGAACAATCTAAAGGGACTTATAAATAGTAATCAAAAATAAGACAAACTGTAATAATATCCACGTGACTTAAATAATATTTGACTGCCAATTTTATAGCAGGCGTGACTCACTTATTTGCAAATTTTTATATTCTCATTGTGGAAAATTTCGCGTCAGCTCAAGTTAAATAAAAAAAAAATACTTTGGATTTATGCCAGACATCGCTTTGAAATAAACTAGCAAATTTTTAAAAATTAAAAGATATGAAACATAAAATATCTATGAATTATTTATAATGTGCCCAAGAATTTCATATTCGGCCATGATTGTAATAAATATTTTTATTTTTGCTCGTTCATCTCGTTTCCATAATGCCTAACGAACCGGTATTCAGTCGAGCATAAAGGAATACCGTCGCCTTGGGAATAAATTTGTTGCGCGGAAATGTCTGGAAGAAAACGTGGCTCAAAGGAAAAGACGCTAGGTCACTGAAGGGGAGGCGAAAAATGGACAGCTTCCTCCGTTGTTGAATTCAAAATTGAAAGAAATAAAAAAATGGTTTTACACATTTCCTGAGCTACTGGCCCAAGCAGTTTCGCTGCAAACATAAATAAGACCGTAAAAACCAAAAATTTTGTTATCTGCATGCATAAATAAAATCGAATTGTCTACACTTGTTGGAAATTACAGCAAACTTACGTACTTTTCAACGAAGAATTTAACTAAAAAAACGAAGTTTTTTGTAATTTCAAATAACCGAATATTCGTGGAAAATACGCCGTATTTATACTTTGGAGTTGTATGTTTCGTTATAAACAAAGGTGGCAAAAGAAGAGCGTTCTAACTGTAGACCTAAATCTTTTCTGAATCTTTTCTTAATTAACCAAGAATATTCATTTTCTTTATGTTTCCGTAAATCTATGAAGGTAGCTGTAAATTTACGAAGATCCGTGGATAATAATATCTAACCAGCTTTCTTCGTAAATTGAAGGTGAAAATTTTTTAAAGTGTCTCTCTGATTTTAGAATTATCATTTTAAAATTCTACCCCATAGAAAGTTAAATAATTGGATAATTCTAATGTTAAAAAAATTGTCTATGAAAATATTTTAATAATGAAATGCTAATTTTGCTGACTTGGAATTTAAGCTAAGGTAGTCAAGCCAGAATTAATTTGGTTTTTATTATTTCATTTTGTTTTTAAAGTAACGATATATTTAACAATTAATAAGTAATTTTAATGCAATATCCAAAGTTTAAATGCATTTTTTGTGAATAACAAAAATTAAAAATAAAATTAAAATACATTTAATAATAATAAAAATAAAAAATCTGGATTGGGCTAGAACTCTATCCTTGCTGAACAAAAAAGAAGTTAACAAGCCGGCAAAAGTTGATTTTTAAATTATTTTATAAATTCTTTAATTTTTATTATTATCTTATTCACTTAACTTGATTTAGGAAATTGCGCGTTAGTTTTTTCCATGTACTCCTAATTATTCCTGCCAATATTTTGATGATTTTCTCCGTGTTCTCGTGTTTATTCCTGGCGAGACTTCTGCTGATGTTCTCCTAGTTCATCTGGTTATTTATGAGAAAGCAATCTCTGTATGAAAAATTTTTTGTTTGATGAGTCATGCAATTTAACTGAGAGTGACATTTAAATAGTGGATTTCTGTTACTGAATCAGCGCTTAAAATAATTTTATCATTTGGATAAAACAAAAATAATCATTACTCAGTCAAATAATATGCCTTGAAATGGCTCAGAAACACTATCATGCAAGACAACATTTCTTCTCCATGATGACAAGCGAAGCCCTCCTTTTATTGTGATTGTGAGAGAGTATCCCGGTATCCCACATGAAAAATAAATAATATTTACCTCAACACAAAATGTGGCGAAATCGGTTGCTGAAAGCATAACTACTATGCCAATATACTTTAAATATTGAAAATTATCCCTCGCTGACGAAATATTAATAATTTTATTTAAGAAGTGGAATCAATTTAAAAAAATCTCAGTTTGCATCTGGCATTAGTCACAGAAGCTAACATGGATCCTGGTTCGTTGCCTGCTGCTGTAGGACACCGCTGTGGATAATGCAGCAAGTAAATTGCCCTAAGAAGGAATGCTGGATGTCTCGAGAAGAATGATTATGTTAAAAACCCTCTATGCAAAATGATAAGCAGTGATCGGTGAAGTAGGATGTTTACACCATTGATAGCTTAAATAGACGTGCTAGAACTTGTAAAGCCAAGCACATTTACATCGATAATGACACTACACTAAGGCAGAGTGAGCTTCGTGGTGTAAATAATTTTCCTTGTCTTGAATGTGATTATGTTTATAGCTCTCCTGTTCTCGACAAATAACTTAACTTGGAGGATGCTGAAGGTTTGAGAAAGACTGAACACTATGGAAATATCATCACAGTGTAAAGTGAGAATACATTCAAGCCCATCTCAAATATATCCTCCATACTTTTTAATACGATGGAAATTTAAAAAGGAAGCTTTTAGACGATTAAGAAGCTTCGAAGTCAACGATTTCGAATCCTTACATTAATCCAGGCGAACAACTTGATTTCTACGATCATGGCGATAGCGACTCTGAAGCTTGTGACTAGACCAATAGCACTGTGATTTACCACCAAATGCTGGCATGGTTAAAGGCGGTGATGAAGCCGTAAGACTGAAAAGACGCGAAAAATTAAATTATTCTGATTACGTTACAATGATCACAGATACGTTGTGATCATAAACAAATTAGTAGGGGCAGGCATTTTTCGCGAATAAAACTGAACGCCTACTAGACTGCAACAAGGTATACGCGCACCAGCGGTTTCTTCCTTGTGATTGGCGGCCGTCTGGCGAGAGAAGTAGTTGTCTTGTTCGGCTGGGCCACTCAGGACGCGTTTGCTTCCGCAATGAATTGCTGTGATTGGTGTTTTAACAATCGTCATATACCTGAAAGAAACTCATCCAATCACGAAACACAGACGATGCTACAGCGTTTTAACTTTCAGCTAGTCTCGGAATATTTTCGCGAAATATCCATGGCCCTACAAATTAGTAACAAACAATCCAGGAAAATGAGAATAGCAGAGGAGATTGATTAAACATAATTGAAAGATCCTAACAAATTGGTCGATCGCCTCAGGCTACTGATGGCATCGATTATTGGACATACCAAAGTATACTGCTACTATAGGTATGAGCAATTTATTTTATTCACACAATAAACTTGTCAAAATTGTTATAGTAAAATTAGTTCCTCCGATGAAATAATAGCATATTCTCTCCCTGCTGTTTCAAGCTGTAACCTGTAAGTTGATGTTGGGCTGTAATGAGCAGAGATCTAGAAAAATTACAAAACTAATTCAAAACTTTATATCCCTCTTACTATTTTACTCTTGAAATGCGTTATTATTGGACAAAATGTGGTTTTGACACGACCACGAGAGCAAAAAAGGAATAACAAATTGATATAGGTACCTGAAAAAAAAAATGAATTTTGCAGTTACCTAATAATGACATATAAAACTTTGTTTAAGTACGACCTGAAATGTCAGAAATTAAACATAAATTACCTCAAAATTTTACTTGAAGATAACTATTAATTAATCACATATTATATGGTCAAAGTGTTTACTTATACGGAAATTGAGGCACTATTTTAACAAAACACGTTTTAAGTATGTGTATTGTAGCTTCACTGAAAATCAACAGTTTTCGAAAGAAGTACTAATGTTACCTATTTCACATATTTCCACTTGCAAAGCATTACGTGAGTTTTGCTAAAGAACATAAACAAATACACATGAAGTTGTTTTCTAACAATTTTGGCAGAAAAATAGTCGTACATGGATACGTAGGTAATTGGCACCAAATTTTAGGAGTGTCAGATTTGAGACAAGTAACATGAAGTAGACTAAACACTTGCATTTACCTCGTTTTCATTCTGTTTCGTGTGCTCTGCTTCCTTTTTTTTCTCTCTGTCTCACTCTGTCTGAACTCGTCACACACTATGACCCTTCAGGAACTACGCTGTTTGAATCGGAAGTGACGTAACGAACGAAAGTCTGGTCGGGTGGTGAGGTTGCGATATTTCCAAGTTAACCCAACATAGAACTTACCACCAACATTGCCCGAAGTGTTGTTTTATTGCGTTTATAAATAACAGTTTTTTACGTATTATTTTAATTATGGTTTCCTGAATTAATAACACTGTAAATTTTGTTTGTACTATTAAAATAATTATAGTCCTTGGAAACTCAGACGCCAACAATAGCTCTTTTAAAATTGCAAGGCAGATCTTTGTATCATTTGCAATTTTACAAATCCCTGCCTTGCAGTTTTACAGGCGGTATTGTTGGCAACTGAGTTTCCAAGGATTTTTCTTATTAAAAGTTCAAATATTTTTTTGCAGTATAACTGAAGTATGGGCCCAGCCTGTTAGATAGTGTTGGCTCGAAAGTATTTTGTTTTGATGTAATTATTTAAGGGTGAAAATTAGTATAAAATACGGGTTTTCACTTACTTTAATGAAAAAAAAATCAGTTACAGTATATAATATATAGTGTGTGTTTATTTGTTTGAGTTTTATCGACTACTAGAGTACAAGAAAACGTTACAAATTATAGTCTGACATAACGTCCTGTTTTACTGAAAATATAACAGTGACGAAGATTCTAATGCACTGAAAAACCTTCAAATTTTTTTTTGTATCAAGAACAGTTTATAAACACACATGTGTCTAACGTTTAGTATTTCTCTTCCAAAAAAACAAAAAAAAAATATATGCATTTTTACAAAAGATTGCTTTTGAAACCCGTAGTCATGGAATAGTTTGTAATACTACTAGAAATACATTGTAAAATGTAAAACACATTTCCCTGTTTATTTTGCAAAAATAAAATACGTTATTCGTGATAATAGTATTTCTTACGAAATCGATGCATAATTTTAAAAATTTTACAGTTTCCCTATGCAAGACGAGAAGGCTGGCCCCAGTCCATAGTCTTGCGCTTAGAGGCGACACTGCGATAGAAACACTAACGAGCATCGCACTTGTCATCTCAACGCATTAACGAAAATACAACTCTGACTAGACGGGCCCCTTCAATGCAGAAGGCGATGGCAATCCAAAACAGTTTCATCTCGAGTGGGTAACCCTTAGTCACAACCGTGGCGCTGTCTGGAGATTAGTCCAGTTTCCAGACCAACGCAGTGGCGGAAACAGCTTTTAATTATGTGGAGGGGCGGATGACAGGAGGGGATAGAGAGGTAAGAAATATATCCAGGTTAAACGAGAAGTGTCTGATACATTTTTTTGGGACTGGAATAATTAGCGGGTTCAATGACCTCCAGGCTAGACTCCACGATCCTATGCATATCTACTCGGGCAAACGTCACCTGTTCATTGGCTGCTGACTTTTGAGGCGTCTCAACTGGGAGAATCGTGATTCGACACTTCTATGAGTGAGGGTCCACAATTGGCCCACAGTCCTCCAGGTTTACAGCGAACCAGTGGCAGAAGTTGCACAAAAATACAGCAATCATTTGCATTTTAGCATATCGCGAAATGAATCCGCAATTTTTTCCATGCTTTATATATTTAAAAATTATAGTCTTTCCAATGGCTATTTTAAAATATTTTTGATGACTTGAAATGTTATTATCAAAGCTATGTCTTCATGAAATTTTTAACAACTGTAAAGTTGAAAAACATATTCTAACACTGTACAGTTGCAAAAAAAATATGTAACACTTTTGTTTTTAAATATTAATACAAATGAACCTGCTAAAAACTGGAGTAGATTGTTTTGTTAGTTTTTCTCCACATGTCTTATTTGCTTAGCTCTCTCTGTATACGGAATTTGCTAGGAGTAATTTTTTGGATGCGACGGAAGACGAATGGAACGGAAATGTGTAACCACGGTGCTGCGTTCCGTTTCGGATGGCGGGAAAAAAAGTTCATAAGCAATAGTATGAACTGTTTTATGCATTTGAACCAGAAGGGCAGCATTTTATTATAAACTCAAGTCGAATATCAGGCTCAAAGTCGAGGTTTAGTATTTTTTTCTAGTATTATTCTCTCTGTTTAATTATCTTTTTTAAAAATTTATTCTGCTAATCAAATGATTCAATAGTTGACGCAGCTGCTTCAGGAGCGAATTCTAGTCGTGGGTGCAAAAACTAAGTGTGATTAGCGTCAAGAAGTGTAGTTTAAAAAACAATCTGCGTATATTTATTATGCTTGGCATTTTTTAAAAGAAGTCTACGTTAAATTTCGTGTCCAAATTTTGCAATGTATTTGCAACATAAGATCACGTTTTCTCTGGCGAGTAGTGAATGACTTGCTCACAATTTTTTTAATTGTAAAAAGGGGAGGAGTTGGGAAAACGCCCCTGCTACTTCTCCCATTGGACCACAACTGGCCAATAGGAGCAGGTATATTTCGCGGGAAAAAAAACATAATCACTTAATTATTACGCTGGAATGAGTTTTGTCCGTGCCAGCTGTTTCTTCCTTGTAATTAGCACGGTCTGAAAGAGAAGCAATTTGCCTTGTGTGGCCAGGAAATACAGGACGCGATTACTTTCATGCAGAATTTCTTTGATTCATGTGCCGACAGTAACTTAACAATCCACGAAATACAGTAGATGCTAGATTATTTTAACATGCAGCTAAGATCTATTAGTAGAGACCTGAAAAATTCGCGGGTTCATTACGTGTTATGCTAAAATTAAAATAATTATACCTTAGTGCTTCTTCTGCCATTGGTTCACTGTTAATCTGGAGGACTGAGGGCCAATTAGAGACCCTCACTCATAGAAGTGTCGAATCACAGGCCACCCAGTCGAGACGACTCACAAGTCAGCAGCCAATGAACAGTTGGCATTTGCCCGAGTGTGTAGAGGATATTCAAGTATATATTGGAGGTCATCGAAACCGCGAATTTTTCCGGTCTCTAGTTATTTGTAATCCGTTTCCTTAATAGCTTTCCAGTATTAACTGTGCTTATAATAAGCATGATACAACAAAAAAACGTCTACTTGTTGAATATTTGATTTCGTTTTCCAAGGTTTTAAAAAATGATTCCTAAATGAAACATAAATTAAAATTTAAAAAATTGTGTGTCAATATTCGTAAGAAGTATTCAGTAATATCTCGAATAAATTCATTCCGTATATTCAAAAATAACCATGGCCATATGTCGTACAATGATACAGTATCTATCTGGTAGTATTTAAAACTATAATGGTTACTGGTTTCCAAAGGAATCTTTTATAAATGTACGGAATTTTTTTGTGTGTAGCATTCTGCTGATTAGAAGCTCATTTTATCTAGTTATATTTAGAGACCGGAGAAATTCGCGGTTTCGATGGCCTTCAGGATAGACTGCACATTCCGCTGTACACTCGGGCAAATAACTCAACTTCATTGGCTGCCGACTTGTGAGTCGTCTCAGCTGGTTGGTCTGTGATTCGATACTTCTTTGGTTGAGGGTTTATAATTGTTTGAGATGCGTCCAGATGAACAGTAAGCCAATAGCAAAATAATCTAAGAGGTATATGTATTTGAATTCTAGCCTATCGCCGAATGAATCCGCGAATTTTTCCGGTCTCTAATTATATGGAATCTTCTCCACATGGCGAAACTTGACTATTGCTCGCAGGCTTTTATGGCCGAGAAGTAATAAAACTCTCTGGCTGTAAACGCCTACGATTAATATGGTATAAACTCGTTGTGGATTAATTACCATGATAAAATATTGTCCATATAGATATTACAAAATCATATAGAAAAAAATTATATTTCGAGATCTTGGAGACTAATCTACGTTAGGCATGGCAGGTAGGAAATAATATTAAAAAATTCAGAAAACGAAATTTTTATTATGGACTTTATGTGTTTTTGACAGAGATCAAAATGATACAGCAAAGATAAGTTACGAAAGGAATTATCATTAGCCTATAGTAAGGATCCACCCCGTCATTTGTCTTGAGTTATTTCTGGGAAACGTGTAAAACTGATATCAGGATGGTATGGTCAGAATTCAAACTCGGTTACTCTGGAACGAGATTCAGGTGTCTCAATGCACCATTTCGCATCGTGTGAACGTTAAAGTTAATACGAAATTGGAGTGTTTTACCCTTTTCCCTTAAAAAAAAACTGAGGAATGTACAAAGGTTTTTATCCCAGCTACATCTACAAAATTCCTTTTAATGACGCAATAGTCTATAAGTATATTTTTAGACAAACAAGTGAATTTTCGGGACATTTTGAACGAAGAATTTACGTTAAATAAACGAAAAAAAGTTCTTTGTAACTTCACATAACTACAGATAACTGTATTCTCGTAGAAACTATGTCATAAATCATCTCCCGAGTTTTCTGTTTCATCGTAAACGAAGTAAAAAAGCATGTGGGTGGAAGAAGAATATTTTATTGGGACTTGACAATTCTTTTTTCAATGTTTCGTCAGCATTCCAAAACTACTCTTGCAAATTCATGATCAAAGTACCGGACGAAAATAAAACAGAAATTTTTGTCTGTACTTTTACAAAATATTCATATACAAACCAGTTGCCAAGAAATAGTTCGTAACACTACATGAAAAATATTGTAAATTTGAGCATCACATTGCTATGGTTATTTTTGTATATAAGAAATACGTGTTTGGAAACAAATTACGAAAATAAGTGCATAATTTTAAACTTATTAATGTTTAATTCAAACAAAAAATGGTTACAATGGAAAAAAAAATAATCCAAAATTAAACAATTGGTTATTATTTTGTATTTGTATGGTCATTAATGTGATAAGTTTATACTCGAAAGCTTTTCAAGCTAACGGTTTACAAATAAATTTTACTACTGTAGCTACTGTGAAAACAAATATAATAAATTATCGGTAGGGACCTAAAAAAGTCGCGGGTTCATTTCGTGTTATGGTAAAATTCAAATAATTATACCTTAGTGCTGCTTCTGTCATTGGTTCACTGTTAATCTGGAGGACTGAGGGCCAATTAGAGACCCTCACTCATAGAAGTGTCGAATCACAGGCCACCCAGTCGAGACGACTCGCAAGTCAGCAGCCAATGAACAGTTGGCATTTTTCCGTGTGTGTAGAGGATATTGGAGACTATCCTGGAGGTCATTGAACCCGCGAATTTTTCTGGTCTCTAATTATCGGGCAAGAATCCGAACCCATTATTACAACGAACCTTTTTTTTTAGCTATACAGAAACTTGTGAATGTACAAATTTACAAAGACATTTAATTTAACATGATTATATCTGTGCATTAAAAAAAATATATATTTCAAAGCAGTCATGAGGACTGCCGACAGAAGTGAAAACTCAAAACTATAAACAAACAGTTGTTATTTTTTATATCCAATTTAATTGTTTATTCTTAAATTAAAGATTGTAAATCAAAGTAACTATGACTAATATTAACAATAGAATTAAGAAAATACAAATATAATTTTGAAAATAAGAAATACTAACTTTGTAAAATATAATTGTGTAATATAAGAAAATATTTTTTGATTAAAAATCAGATATTTTTTCGCAATTTTTACAAAAAAAAAATATTATCACACAACAAATTTGTTTTATCACGTTAGTAAAATAAATTCTAAATTACTGTAAAATACGCATTTAATAGTAATTGTAGGTATTAAAAAAATAATTATGTTATTAAGTTTTAGGTTATATTGCTACGAAGACTCCGTTTTCTTCGTTATTCAAGCTATATATCTATATGGGTATAATGATATATTTTATACTCACTTTTTACTGCACATTAATCGTATACTTAAGATTTAAAATAAAAATTGAACAAAAAAATTTCAACACTAATAGGAACATATATAGTGTTATCGTTAACACGCCACGTGACCATGTCAATGACGACTTACATGAATTTACTCCCTATCCAAACCTTCCCATAGAAGTTTTCACTTCAAAAATGATACTTTTACAGTAAAACCCACGGAGTCGGATGGTCACTTGAGAGGCGTTTTCAGTTGATTTAAGATGAAAATTTCCAACTGTAATAAACGCCCAATTCCGGAAAGTGAGGTCGCGAAGGGGTGCTGTAATAAAAAAAAAAGGGGGGAAAGTTTTCTGGGGGGGGGGGGAAGAGGTTGAACTCGGACCAAGCGCGTGACCGAGTTACGTAAAATCACCGAGGTAGCATAAATAATTAATTATCCGCCATCTTGGCGGGACTTCCGCCAAGAGTCGGGCCCGGAATCAAGGATCAGTGGCCATCCGCTAGCAGCGAGCAGAAATGTAGGTAGGTACAGTTCGTCTCGCGTAACTTGTCTCAAATTAGTAGTCTTCAAAAATATTGACGGTTTAAAAAATACAAATCTTTTGGTGTTTAAATACAAACACTCGTAGTTACAAATATTTTTTTTCCATTTAAGCCTACTCATTGAAATATACACTTGTACTTTACTTTCCAACATGATCGTCAAAGACATTTAAGGGGTTTTGCTTCCAAAATTTCATGTTTTTGCTCATTATTTTAATTAATTCATAAAATATCTATCCTTAACTGTTCATAGAGTCTTATATAAACTTAAAACGTATTTATTTAATTTTTTTTTATAATTTTAATGGTAATTTTTTATGACATTTCTAGCATGAACTAAGAGCATGTTTTTGTGATGTATACAGTTTAAAGTTAAACGTTTGGGTGTAGACTTCGTCGTGCATTACTTCAGTATTTGTACTAATATCATACATTAAAAATTGTTTTCCCCAGAATCCTACAAACTTAATTATTCAGAAATTTTGAAAAACCAAACTTTTATTGATTAATTAATATAAATACCAAAAAAAATCAGTAATAGATGTATAAACAAACACAGAAACGATTTAATTGTAACGGTGTGAAACCACATGATTTGTTTTTAATTCGTATTATGTTTGACATAAAAATTGCTATTTAATTTTCTAAACACTATATAATACTATAAATAAATACATAATTAATTTATCAAACACTTTATAAAAAATAAACGATACTTACATTAAAATATATTAAAAATAATGAGAAAAAAAACAATTTTACTAAAGAAAAATAATTTAGCTACTAAACCTTTAAGGGTCTGCCTCGCCAAGGGTGTATCTGTGTTACCTATGTGGCGGGGTGATAAGCGCGACGCTCGCTGGTATTTCTAGCGCGGTATCGCCTCTAAGCGCAAGGCTCAGGACTGGCGCGCAGTCTTCTCGTCGTGGATAGGAGGAATATGATAATTTTGACGGTGACCGTAACATTATACGGCGGAGAAGTTAAGATAAAGGCGTAAAGCAAGCCCCTTAAGCGCGCTCGTGTAACTGCACAGGAGGTTTTTTGCCTGAAAATTACTATGAAAACACGCCTTTAAAATTTTTTTTCTACTAAGAAATACAGTTTAAAAAACTTAAACAAAAACTTCTTATCGGCCCTCAGCGAATTATTAAATCTTTTCGTAGACCCCACTCTGATATCTTGAGTCGTTTTCATATCGCGTTGTTTTTTTCCTGGAGCTCTGCGCACCGTGTGTGTGCCCGGGTAGGCGGGGGCCTTAAGGCGTGTCTCACAATCTTTAACAACCTACAATTCTGGGTCTCAACTCTGGCAAATCATTAGGTAACGGCCGAACGTAGACATGATCTTTTATAAAACCCCAAAGGAAAAAAAAATCGCATGACGTTATGTCATGTGAGCGTACAGACCAGTAAAAAGAGGTCTGTAGTCTCGACCATTTTACGACCAATCCAAATGCCAGGGATATCGAACATTAAACTTCAAACGAAACGCACGTTTAACTGAAATTGCAGATTCACTCTTGGCAAATTGCAGATCACAAAACGCTTTATGCTCAGGAGTCGCCATTTTGCGTAAAACCACAAAGAAAACCACAAAGCAGTACCCGCGCATGCGCTTATCTAAAACTGTTTCAGTTACTCTTTAATTGTGACCTTGAACTTGCTCACAGTTGATTCTATTAAAATTTATAACTGGGATATTTATTTATAAACATGCTGTATAATAAAACGATAGTAAATAAAAGAAACAATTGAAGGGAAATAGAAAGTGGATGCTGCCTAACGGACAGAGTGAACCCTTCTCTCTTTGTCCAACAGCGCTGCAAAATAAAAAAAATCCCTTTCAACGTAGGTAGATTTTGAAGTACCTATTTGTTCTAAAAATATTTTGGAAACTTCTATAAAATTCTGGAACATTTTATATTAAGAAATCAATGTACATAGGCTATCATTTTCATATTCTCCAGCAAAGCAAAATTATCGATTAAACATTTTCTCATTTTCCATGCAGTGAAAATATTATAAATGTTTCAACTCAATGCTTACAGCATTTAACAGCTTAGAACGAACTACAAGGTAGCTAAGGAGTTATTTTTAACTTGCAACCATTATTTTTCATTCCTTCCACTAATACTTTATCATATAAAAGTATTATTTTGTCAGAAGTTTATAGTAATATTAAAATGGTTTTAAATAAAATCGAAAGATTTTGATAATAAGAAATTTTAGATTTTTTTAAATTTAAACAACTTTTAACGTTGATAATTTGTTTCGTCAATTATTGTTAAAGCTAAACTTTTAGCTGAGTTTATGATTTATAGAATAAATTATAACGGAGTTGACACTATAATTTCAAACCTTGTTATTTCCACCCCTTGCATTAATGGTTGGTTAGATACAAATTAATTTTAACAAAAGTTTTAGAATATATTTAGAAAGTTTGACTAAAATAAAAAAAAGGTTTAAGTAGCGTACAGTAACTGAAATTTTATTAATTCTTTTATACCAAACCCAGGTTCTTCTTACCCCTTGAAAATATTGTTTGTATTACCAAAAAATTTCAAACTTAAGTTTTATATAAAAATTATAAATTTTTACAAACAATTGTAATGGATTGATGGTGTTATTACTAAGGTTGCAGCATTCGTTAGATTTATCAAAAATTGTTTCAAACAAAATTTTAAGATTATATAGGCCTATATATAAGGTTTACAAACAATTTGAACGGATTCAAGATTGTGAATTTTAAGGGAGTTATTTTTTTGTCCTTCAATCACTGTTATTTGCACCCGTTGAAATAATAATCGGTCAAATAAAAATAAGTTAAGGATAAAGTTGTAGATAATAATTTATTTTTCTAAAATAAATTTGAATTAATTCATAAGTGTTGCTGGTATGTAATTTATGATATTTTTTAAATTTATACTTCTGTTTTTAATCCTGTTTCTGCAATGTTTCGTTTTAACAAGAAATTGTTTTAGACAAATGTTTTAGATAAAAGTTGAACCATATACAAATAATTTAAACCATTCGTGCTCCAACTATTGAAAAATAGTTATACCGTCTCAGTAACCTTCATGGTCATGCGCATAACAAATCACCAAAATTTAATCGCAATCGGATGAATGGTATAGGAACGCATACGGCACAAACAAACGAAAATTAAAGACATGACAAACGCATCAAACTATGGTGCGTTTATAATTCAAGGCAACTCTATCTATTGACGAAGTTAAGAACAAAACTGTTATTAGCGCCTTTATTTGGCTAGCCGCTGCGAGCTCCACTAAGCGGACTGATCTCACCAAGGAGAAAAATATTCATTTGCCAGACCTTACTATGTGTATGATCGTGTGTCAGACATAGTGAAATGACACTCACTCACTATTTGTATGTCTATGACCTATGATTTTTTCTGTTATAAAATGAAATTATCACTTTTTCACTCCCTTAGGGATGGAAATTCATACTAATATGGGGTCTATGTGTTAATCCAGGTTATAAGCTAGCTGTAGTTTAAATTTCATTCAAATCCATTCAGTAGTTTTTACGTGAAAGAGTAACAAACATCCATCCATACTTAAAAACTTTCGCGTTTATAATATTAGTAGGATTTATTGTTTTATAGTAGTTATAGTGATTTTTTTCTTCTGTTTTTCAAACAAAACCTTTCCCATTTCTACCTGTTTGATCGGATATTGTCCATTAACGAACTCGACTGAGATTTTTTCACGATTATATTTTACGTATCAATTTGTAAGTGATTTGTGGAGACCGGAAAAATTCGCGGATTCATTCGGCGGTAGGCTAGAATCCAAATACTTATACCTCTTAGATGATTTTGCTATTGGCTTACTGTTCATCTGGACGCATCTCAACCAATTATAAACCCTCAACCAAAGAAGGATCGAATCACAGACGAACCAGCCGAGACGACTCACAAGTCAGCAGCCAATGAACTTGCGCTATTTGCCCGAGTGTGTAGAGGATATTGGAGTCTATCCTGGAGGTCATTGAACCCGCGAATTTTTCCGGTCTCTAGTGATATGTGATAAATTACGGCAGTTGGCGTGTTCCTAAAAATGTGATATGTAAATATATATATATATATATATATATAAACTTTTGAGTTGTAGATGGTTTTGGGGTCTATGGACCATGAAAAAAAAACTGTATGAAAAATTTCCGGAAGTGACAGCATGGTAACAGCTACAATAGGTAGTATTTCTTCGAAATATGCCTAAAAAAGGGAGAAGACAATCGCCAGCGAACATAAACAACCAACCGGCGCGGCGGACAGGCCATTGTGTCCGCGCTGCTGTCGCTCTCAGGACGAGGAGTAGACAGAAGCTGTCGCGTCAAACGAAACAAATGAATAATGGCAGGACCTTCGCTTTTACTTTCCTCCCCCACCCCTCCCCAACCAAAATATTCGTGTAAAATTAAAAACTTTATATATTTGTTAATGAATATATTTACATGAAAACTACAACATAGCGTTCGCAATAATAATGGGTTCAGGTTATTACCCGGGCATTTATAGTTGTGTTGTTCAAGTACCTCCAATATTTAAGGGTATTTGAAAACCGATCTTTAAACATCTTTCCCGTGTTAACTTTGCAAATTATAAGTTTATACAACAAAATTAATTAATATTGTTTATTATTCGATTATGTTTTCCGAAGGTTAAAAAAGTCAGCCTGAATAAAACATCTGTTAACTATACAATTATGTGCAAATTTTCGTTGAAATGCTTAGTATTATCTCGAAAGACGTATGTTTTCATGTACACCAAAATACCATAGCCATTTGTTGTACATAGTTCCAATATCATTCTTGTAACTATTATTACAAACTCTTTCTTGGCAACTAGTTTCCAAATGAATCATTTGTAAAGATACAAGGTTTTTTTTCTTCTGTGTAGGGTAAACCGGAGCTAGTTGTTGCAATTTATTCCACTCTTCATTATAATCGTTATTATCCACTTGTCCATGCAAAAAAAAAAGTTCCTGGACACATATACGGTGTTCAGAACTTCAGAAGAAACCTCGCCATTTGGAAACTGCCCAAGATAACCGAGTGGAGTTTGTTTGCGAACTCATTTAAGGATCTCCCAAGGGCTAATGAGTAGTTCTGTTTCCGAATTTCGTTTTTAAACCGTATTTTTGGAATACGTGTAATCGGAATAATATTTTAGGGACAATGCAAATACTGTACAGATTCTTGAAAGCACTAAAATGACGTTGGTTTCATTTTTATTTTCAATTTTCCACCATAAAATGCTATGGTTACCACTCAGATCTCACAGTTTCCCCACGCTCGACGAGCAGGCCGCCTGCTAGTAAACGGCCTTGCGCTTAGAGGCTATATCGCGCTAGTAGCACCAGCGAGCGTCGCACTAACAAAAATACACCACAGGCTAGGCGCGCCCCTTAAAGTTCGTAATCAATTTTTTTTCCTCCGTGACTGCACGTGTCAAATTTCATGTGCAGACTGAAGCCAACAAAAAACATTTTAAAAGTATCAACTGTACGCCTTGGAGAGTGTTGTTCAAGGTCACAAATATGCGCGGGTACTGTTTTTTTTTCTCGCTTGGAGCGCCACCTACGCAAAATGGCGACTCCTTTTGTGTTCTGCAATTTGCTAAGAGCGAATCTGTAATCTCAGTTCAACGTGCGTTTCGTTTGAAGTTCAATGTCGGAAGTCCCTGACCGTTGGATTGGTCGTAATGGTCGAGACGACAGAGCTCTTTTTACTGGTCTCCACGTTCACCTGACGTAACATAGTGAGATTTTTTTTTACTTTGGGGCCTCATGAAAGATCGTGTCTACATTCTGTCCCTACCTCATTCTTTGCCAGAGTTGAGACACAGAATTGAAGAGGCTATAACTTCCATTACTCCGGACGTGTTGACCAAAGTTGGGGAAGAATTTTAATTTAGGTCGGATGTGTGCCATATAACGAAAAGTGCTTTCATTAAACATTTGTAAAAAAAATAGTTGTCTGCAAAGTCGGTTTACGGACAATAGTTTAACGTGACAACGTCATAACAAAACATTGATGATATGATTGCATAAATTTATGAATAAAATTGAACCATTTTTATTGAGTTATCACTATTTTGTATCGAAACAAAGAAGGAGTGAAATGAAATCTACAATTTAATTGATAAATTTAATTTTATTTGCACTCATTATTTCAAATATGTTTATTACTTTAACGAAGAGATTATTTTCACTATAACTTTTATACATGTTTGCTATTTAACTTCTTCCAATCTGTGTTATTCAGTTAAAGATAGGACGATGATAGGAAAAGTAGGAAACGAATGGGAGTGTTTAGAGTTTAATGTGCCTCGAAAAAGTCAATTCGATGGTTGATCCTATCGAGTGGAAGAGAGATAGATGCGGCGCAAGTGTACAATGAGCGTAACGGGACACAGCATAACGGGAAAATGTGCGTAACGGGACACTTTTTAGTGCGTGCAGCCGTCATTCATCGATTTATTAGACGTCACGTCAAAAAATCTAGGTTAGTTTTCATTCCATTTTGATGCATGATTTGTTGTAAATAGACTAAATTAAAATGTTACCATACTATGCCATTGAAGCTGAGACATTCTTTTATGGACATCCTGTGTTTCATTCCCTCTGGCTGTCGCATCCATGCGCTTAATAAGCTTTACATCTCGTTGGTTATCCCTTCACCTTCCTGTCCTTATCTATAGCGTCCGTGTGGACGCCAGATTATTTCTCTGATTCTACATCGACTCGTCAAAACTTTATTATTCTCCTCATCTCACCCCTTTGTTTTAATCAAGTATGGTGTACGTCCACCTTTCTAGCTTTATAAACGAGAAGCTCTCATTAAATTATAATGAATAGCATTTAACTTTCTCTTTCTGCCTACATAAGTAAACTCAACCATGAAAAATCCCACACCGTACTTTTTGTTATATTTTAATTCTAATTTTTTTATTCATACTTTTTTTAACAACTTCAGTTGAAGCTATCATTGGCTAAACCTATGTTTTTTTTCTACGTCCCTACGTTTAGCAACTTGAACTTTGGTTGTTTAAGCTTCAGGTTATTTTTTATGAGAGAATATTTCTGGTGTGGTTTCCTTTAAAGAAGGATTGCCTTTTATTCAATTTGTTTTCCAGAAGTTTTAATCGGGGTTAGTTTTCAAAATAGTACATAACATTTGAATGTTCTGAAATATATCTCGGTAAGTCATTGGTTATGTTTTTCCACGCTCAACTGAAGGGGAAAAAAGCGAAGATGGTGATGGTTTTCTTACGATATTCTGCATGGCCTGTGACTCGTGGTTTATGGACCCAGAGATGGTATCCAAGTTGTTTTGTATTTTCTGTAAAAAAAAAATAATAATTTAAAATTTAATAGCGCTTTTCATCACTAGGGACTGGAAAAATTCGCGGGTTCAATGACCTCCAGGCTAGACTCCACGATCCTGTGCACACTCGGGCAAACGTCGCCTGTTCATTGGCTGCTGACTTGTGAGGCGTCTCAACTGGGAGACTCGTGATTCGATACTGCTTTGACTGAGGGTCTATAATTGGCCCACAGTCCTCCAGGTTAACAGCGAACCAATGGCAGAAGTTGCATAAAAATACAATTATTTGCATTCTAGCATATCGCGAAATTAATCCGCGAATTTTTCCGGTCTCTATTCATCACTCATGTTTAGCACAGAGGGCTTTAAGTTCTGGGACCTATTTTAATTATACCGGGCTCCGAAACACAGTTAAATCCCGAGTCGATCATTAATATGAGCCAACCCGGGGAATTGTGGTTTATAACCCAAGACCTTTGACACATAAGCGTGACGCGAAAGCAGGATCCATAATGGGTAGCCCAATTTTAATGACAGTAGATATACAGGTCCCACTAAAACTTTAAAACCATTGGATAGTTTAATACGATAATATTTTGCCTTCCTTTTTTGGGGTAAATTCCTTATTAATGGCAATAAATCTTTTAAAAACTACTTTTAATGGCCTTTGACGTCTGATCAATAGGGACCGGAAAAATTAGAGAAATCAATGACCAACAGGATAGACGCCAAGATCCTCTATGCACTCGGACAAATTACATCTGCTCATTGGCTACTGACTCGTGACAACTACTAACTAGAATGCTTTTGATTCGATACTTCTTTCGTTGAGGATTATTCATTGGCTCTGATTCTTTCAGACAACCTGTGGTCCAATCACTAAAGCAGCAAAAGATTAAACACATTTGTATTCTAGCCTATCACGAAATGAAACCGTGATTTCTCCGGTCTCTACTGATCAATAAATGTTATAAAAGATAAAGATGATTTTTTTTAAAATCTGAAATGCTATTTCTAATTATAACTTTCTTTTCCAATTACGATTCAAACATAAGATAACCGTATTCTGGTAAAATGTAATTTTTATACAAGAAAAAAGATTGTTTAAATATACAAAAATTAATTCTAACTTTAATACTACAAAAACCTCAAATAATTAAAACACTTATTTTGTATGGCTGTTAAAATTAAATAATACTTAGTATTATATTTTTGTTAAAATTAAAAATTAGATATGTATAATAGTTTAAATAATAAGTTATATCTAGAGACCGGAAAAATTCGCGGTTTCGATGGCCTTCAGGATAGACTGCACATTCCCCTGTACACTCGGGCAAATAACGCAAGTTCATTGGCTGCCGACTTGCCAGTCGTCTCGGCTGGTTCGTCTGTGATTCGATCCTTCTTTGGTTGAGGGTTTATAATTGGTTGAGATGCGTCCAGATGAACAGTAAGCCAATAGCAAAATCATCTAAGAGGTATAAGTATTTGTATTCTAGCCTATCGCCGAATGAATCCGCGAATTTTTCCGGTCTCTAGTTATATCTAACGGAATTTTATAAATCAATGATATAATTTTAAAAATATTGATGGCCTTAAACGTTTGTTAGAACCTCTAAACCTCTTTACTTTTAGTATTTGAAATTCGGGTCAAACATGTTTGAATTTCAAATCGTAGGGATGGCTTTACTGTATTTTTTTTTTTTTTTTTTTTTTTAAATCTGTGTTCAAATATGCTTTTTATTTTTTGTCTGAATATATATATATAAGCTGAAATTCGTCAGAACAAAGAAAGAAACTGACAATTTGCGTTACTCTAATTGGTTTTAGTATTATTTTCTATTCTTACACCTGGCTTTAATAGTTTAGTGTCACTGTTGTTTCGTCATAGACTGGTTCGTTGCTTCGTGTTAGCTATGTTGCTGTTTACATATATTTTCCTACTATGTTTCGGTATTTATTTATTATATTATCGTGTTGCTTATATACATGGCGTCGAAAACTTTTCTTTACAACTAACCACTATGGAAAAAAACAATGAAATAACTCGCTAATAAAAATATAAATCCCAAAATAGTATAAGCAAGCAGTTTGAAAAAAAAAATAATCAAACAATATCCGGTATTTAGTAAACTTACCGTAATATATATTATAAATAAGTAATATATAAACAATTTTATATGCTGACCAATAAATACTAGTATAATTTCATACCAATAAAGAATGGACAATAATATTTATAAAAATACATAAACTTTGATTTATAAATAAAATTATTATTAATTACAGTGTTTTACATTATTTACTAAAAACTATTTACAATTGAATTGTTGGTTTAAAACAATTCAACCTATAACAAAAAAATTTTAATAGCCATACACAAACACACCCTTACATGAAGTCGTATAAAAATTGGGATAACATTCACTACCCATTTCTAGTAACGGTTGGAATCGACCATTCTCGTCTGCGTTCTACCATTCATAACAAGGGAATGCTGGTTTAGAAATTGTTGCAACGTGGCAATAACTCGTTGTTTGGAATGCAACGATGTGAGTCTCTCGAAACGAATTCTTCAGTCTCGTTAACACAGTCGTTAACAAAGGTTCGTTTGTAAGTCACTTTCGTCCAATATTCGGCTTCCAGAAACACCCATAAACCGAGTACACGGATTTTTATGATATTTCGGAGAACGTTGAATAAGATAATGTAGTTGAAGGTATGTTTATTTATCATTTCCAATATCTTAAAATAAGTCTATTTAATGAGAAGATTTTTTTTTGACGTGTACGTCTGATAAATTGATGAACGCCGGCTGCATGCACGAAAAAGTGTCCCGTTACGCACATTGTTCCGTTACGTTGTGTCCCGTTACGCCCATTGTACGCTTGCGCCGCATCTATCTCTCTTCCACTCGACAGTTTATAAAGTGAAGTGAAAAGTTAATGTGGTTTTCATTGCTTAATACAACAACAATTTCGGCAATAAAGGATAATTATTCTTGCATTTTAAAAATCAGATTATTGGTATAATTTCAAGTAGGCTATTTATTATTTTATTATTAAAATAAAAATGATTCAATTTTATTCATAAAGTATGCAATCATTTCATCAATGTTTTGTTATGACGTTGTCACGTTAAACTATCGTCCGTAAACTGACTTTACAGACAATCAATTTTTTAATGTTAAAAATATAATTACAATATTTCACCTTTTGAACAGTACAAATTCAGAAGATTGTAAATAAGAGTTGGTAGATTTTACATGTTCATAAATCATACCACATAAATTATATTCTGTTCAATTAGCTTCCGAGATATGACTTTGATTATTAAATATTTGACCACCGTTTCTCCTGTTTTGCGGTCGGATATAGAAAACTGGTAAATGTTAAAACATTATATAAAATCATAATTTTGTACGATATTCTAACTCAGTTTCTTTCATTCATCTTGATTTCATTGGAATTATATTTTATTATTATAAAAAACTAAGGTGCCTCCGTTTCACTAATTCTCTGGTTTGATATCTAAAAATAGTAAAAGTACTTTACCTAATTATTCATTACGTTATTTATGCTAAGTTTCTTACATCCAGCTTTGATTGTATGAAGATATGAATTTTTTAGGATAGTACATATCTTACTGTTTTTTACACCTTAAAAATACTTACTCCAAAAAACATAAAAAATCAATAAACATCGATGAAAAATTGCATCCCTTTTTTTTATTTTCAAATATTATTTCCAGGTTTTGCAAATTTAATTGAAATAATTTTTTTAAATATAATCATGAAATATTATTTAAAAAGCCCGCCTTAACCCGTTTGATATTATAGAAGATTTTCTCGCACGGTGGTTGGCCGGTTCATGCACACTTGGCTCAGGCGGAACGTGACAATTTTTCGTGCGTGCAGCCGGCGTTCATCGATTTATAAGACGTTATCACGTCAAAAAAATGATGCCATTGTTTTCATGCAAACAGCTAATCTCGAAATCTTTTAGTGAAAAATCCACTGCCGTTAAGTGTAAAGAAATTGACAAGTTCTAACCTAACACGCAATCTGTTTCAGCTATTGCGTTGCTGTCCACACAAAGTAAGTTAGTAATAATGAAAGGAAAAACTTGTTTTGTAGATTAAAATGTTTCATAAGTGCTGAAAAAACATTCTGGAAATATTGCTTGCATAGCGTATCGCGAGCTCGTCAAAAAAAAAAAAAAATTTTTTTTGGGGGGGGGGGGGGGGGGGTTGGGGGGAGGAAAAAATATTTGCTTCCTGACAAAAACTGTAAAGCAAACCCCTGAGAGTTTATTTAATGAAATACACCACGGGGAGTGCGAACAATATTATTTTTTTTTTTACTGAGCCGTGCAATTTGTTGAGTAAACTAACGGCTGATTCATCGGGCAAACACTACCGCATGCAAATACTCTGAGCAGTTGTGAAAATACGTAACCTCGTTAGGGTTATCTCGTTTCTAGACTAATCTTTAACGAATTCGGCTTGCTTGAATAAAACAACAATGCTTGCTTACATTAGTTCTCAAACAGGGAATATATATATATATATATATATATATATATATATATATAGAAACTGCAAACATTTTCTATGAAATGCGATCATACATGGAGTACCAGCATAATGCAGAGAAGAATTATTAGAGGCACAAATATACTTTTTAATCTAATTTTTAATTAAAATGACGAAGGAAACAATGTGCAATATAATTACTTATATTCTTATGCTATAAATATTTTCCTGAATTTATGTGAGTAGTTTATTACTGATGAAAAATTAAAAAATAAATGGAAAACAAAATAATTTTTCTTTTAATTTTGAAATATCTTTAAAATAATGCAATAACTATTTTTTTCATCAAAGCAAATAAATAATTTGTCGAACGCTGTACAAACTACTGAATAATAACAATGATTTATTTTTTTAAATACTAACTTTAATTAGTTTTTTTCTTCCCTACTGAATTGTAAACACATCGACATGACAATAAGAAGATTTATAAAGCCAAATAATAATAAATAATATTTTTTAAACTGAGTCGTTGCTATTTGAGCATTACGTCTAGTATTCAAATAAAAAATAATCATTATCTAAATTTTGACTCCCTTATCAATACTATTATTATAGCTGAGTAAACATATTAGCGATGAATAAACTCAGTCCACCAAATCTAAAAAAAAAAATGTATTATATTAGGTGAAACACTTAATATTCTCTGTAAAATAAGTGTTGGTATCGAATACGTTGATGCCAAACAAACAATCAGATAAACATCTCTGAGGTAATCAAAATATTTATTATTACATACACATATAATTATTATATCCAAAATTCCCACAAACTACATGTAATGGACGGATCATATTAATTTTAACATTATGGGAAGTTCATAGAAAGTTTTGCAAATGTACAGAAATATTCGTACAGTTAAAATGAGTTTAGTTTCTTAGTATTTATTAATGGTGAATATTTAACCAGCACATTAAAAGTTTATTTTAAGAATTTTGCAAAAGAATAACTTGGCATAAAAATATTTTCGACACTGTTCATACGTTTCTATGAATTATAACTTAAATGAACATTTCGGTAGTGCTTCCAAAAAAAATTGAGTTAAATCAAGATTGAAATAGATAAATATATAACCTGTTTTTTTCCCCACTTACTGCTCTTAAATCAACAAAAGGATTTTTTATGTCCCATGTGTGTAACTCTTTTTGCACAAATAATATTCCAAATATTCTAGAAATTTTTTCGACCGTAACGTGTATAAATATATGCACTGATAAAAGGGGGGTTGGGGGTTCAAGCATAATCCCACCCAATCACTCGTTGTTGGGGGTGGGGGGGTTTCTCGGTAAATATCACGTAAATGTTTTTCCGCAATAAACAGTGCAAAATTGTGAGAAAACTGTGTTAAATTAAGTAAAACATTTTTCTCGACTAAAATATGGCTAAATCCAACACAATAATATTTATCGCGGTTATGCGAACGCCCCAAAGTCACTCTTGAGACCATACATGAGTCATGAGTCCCCGTGGAGTGAATTACTAATGAATATTTTTTTAAAAATTTAGGTAATCCCAATTTAAGTTAATTTACTGTTGGATTTTCTCACTGTGATTAGGTATAGACTACGTTCTTTCTAAAATACTAGTCTTAACTAGTCTTCAATAAAAATAATTAAGCAAATTATGTTTTCTTTTTAAATAAATCCAACGCTATCAAGCCCATATTAACATATTTACACTAAAAATACGAATTTTGAAAAATCTCATGTTTGTTTAGGGGGGCGGGGGATTTCGAAAAATCGCCAAAATCACCTCAAGTAATTAATGGACGCCCCCTAATAAATATTAAAGTTAACACGTTAACATTTAGTGTTTCACGTTTATTATAGTTTGCGCGAAAGCTTTGTCACAACACAAGTATGTACCACGTGTTTTGAAATGCTTTTTACAATCTGCTGACGATTTACTAACTTTTTTCTTACTAATATTTGATACCAATAATGTCATCATTTGTCCACTGATGTTATGCAAATGAAAACATCAAACTAAATTCTTATGGTGCAAATATGTTGCCACTGTCATTCTTCTTTACGGATAAAAAAATTAATTTCTAAGCGTTCAGCAACACACAGTAATGCAATTTAGCAAATGCTTTAAACCAAATTTATTTTAATAGTATTGGAAATTTTTTTTGACGATACAGAATTCCAATAAAATAATTTCTAGGTAAGCGAGAAGAAATCTTATTTACTTGGTTTGGTAACTAATTCATGTTTGGATACAACACTTCTAATAATAAGTGGTATGAGTATAATAAAGAAATACACAAGGACATTTTGGAAATGTTAATTATACAAAAAAAAAGATTTTGTAGACGTTTGGAAGACAACAATACAGTTACATGAAAATAATTATGTAATTCGTGAAAAATCTGCGAAATTTCAGTCTTGTTTCATATGTGTTAGTTGCGATTATTTAAATACATGGGTAATATTTAGAAGGGACTCCAAGAACAGAAGTAGGAGTGTGGAGCTTGGAACGGGCCAATGACAGACCGCTCCGACGTCGCTGCGTCCGTCTGGGATGACCTTGACCTTAAATATCCCTCAAAATTCCTTAAAAAATTACTAAACTTTTATCTATTTCGAGGGGTAAATTCCCGTTTTCAGGGGAAAATTTAAATTTTATTTCTTAAAAATTAAAATATTCGAAATTCGTAATGCTTCGTAAGCAAAGACCCGGGAAATTCGCGGGTTCAATGACCTCCAGGATAGACTCCAATATCCTCTACACACTCGGGCAAATGCCAACTTTTCATTGGCTGCTGACTTGTGAGTCGTCTCGACTGGGTGGCCTGTGATTCGACACTTCTATGAGTGAGTGTCTCTAATTGGCTCTCAGTCCTCCATATTAACAGTGAACCAATGACAGAAGCAGCACTAAAATATAATTATTTGAATTTTAGCATAACTTGAAATGAACCCGCGAATTTTCCGGGTCTCTACTCATAAGTAGAGACATGCAAAATAAGCAGATTCATTTCGCGATAGGCTAGCATCAAAACAACTATACCTTCGTACCGCTTCTGCGATTGGCCCACATTTTATCCGGGGAACTGTGAGCCAATAGGAAACACTAAACCAAGAAAGTGTCGAATGACAGGCAACCCAGTCGAGACGACTCACAAGTCAGCAGCCAATGAACAGATGGCATTTGTCCGAGTGTGTAGAGGATATTGGAGTCTATCCTGGAGGTCATTGAACCCGCGAATTTTCCGGGTCTCTACTCATCAGTAGACACCCGGAAATTTCGCGAGTTCATCTAGCGTCAAGCTAACCTTCAAAGCCTTATGTTTCTTCCAACCAACGTTTGCTTCTACATTGGCTTATTTCTTAGCGAAAAAAATATAACATTTTTTATCTTGTTAATCGGCTATCTCTGATTTGCTTACTTCTCTCATAACTGGACGTCGTTGGCCCAAGGTCGCAGAGGGGCTTGTCCAAATTACTGCTGTCCAATCATGAACAACGCATGAATAAGAATGTTTGCATTCTAGCTTGCGACCAAATGAATCGGCGAAATTTCTGTACCTCTACTCTAAGTAGAGACCGGAAAAATTCGCGGATTCATTTCATGACAGTCTAAAATTCAAATCGTTACACCTCAGTGCTGCATCTGCTATTGGCTCACAACTCACCCGAATTACTCTGGGCCAATGAGAAACACTCAACCGAAGCTGTATCGAATCACAGGCCGCTACATTGGGACACCTTCGCCAGACAGCAGCCAATGAAAGGGTGACATTTGACCGAGTGTACGTAGAACTATAAAGTTCATCCTAGAGGTCATAGAACCCGCGAATTTTTCCGGTCCCTGCTCATAAGTAGAGACCGGAAAAATTCGCGGGTTCAATGACCTCCAGGATAGACACAAATATCCTCTACATACTCGGGCAAATACCAACTTTTCATTGGCTGCTGACATGTTAGTCTTCTCGACTGGGTGGCCTGTGATTCGACACTTCTATGAGTGCGGGTCTCTTATTAGCCCTCAGTCCTCCAGATTAACAGTGAATCAATGGCAGAAGCAGCACTAAGGTTTAATTATTTGAATTTTAGCATAACATGAAATCAACCCGCGAATTTTTCAGGTCTCTAGCTAATCGGTAGGGGCAGGAAATTTTCGCGAAAAGATCTGAACGCCTACTAGACTGCAACAAGGTATAACCACATCAGCGGTTTCTTCCTTGTGATTGGCGGCCGTCTGCGAGAGAAGTCGTTGCCTTGTTTGCACGAGCCACTAAAGACGAGTTTACTTCCGCGCTGGATTAGTGTGATTGGTTGCTGTAACAATCGACATGCACCACAAAGTAACTCACCCAATCACGAAACACAGGCGATGCTACAGTGTTTTAACTTCCAGCTACTCTCGGGATCTATTCGCGAAATGTTCATGGCCCTATTAATCGGTGACCAGCCAAGTCTTGATGAAGCTATGCATGTTAGTCGGTTAAACAGTCACATCTAGCAGGTTTGCAAGGCACTCCCAGATTGTGGGCAGTTACGTCCATTCTGTTGCCAGGCACGTCGTTTGAGTATTTTATTTTTTGGTAGCTTTATGGTGATCCTATCAAAATTATTTTGACGATAATTGCCTTTTTTTCCATTGTATTTCATGGAAGAAGACGATTTTAAATAGCTTTATCTTCCTTACTGGAACGCGACACGCATCAAATAAATAATTTTGGGATGAAAAAAAATAATAAAATAAAATTCATATGATCATTTCCCTCAATGTGCCCCTGGCTTCTCTCCCATGCACACTACCGTCCTATGCCTTGTTGTGAATACGCAGATTTTTTTTTAAACATGTCGGTAAAATCTTTTTTTCAGGTGAACTTCTGTTTTTTTTTTTCTTTCAATCAATTGTGAACCCATCAGCCTTAATGTCGAGGGCAGGACTCGTCCTGCGAATGGCAGTAAGAACTCTTTTTTTTTGGGGGGGGGGGGGGGTTTGTAAGTGAAAAAGGGGGAGGGGGTGGGGGCGTTTCCATTTCCGAGTTGCAGTCTCGTCTTGACCCGTTGCGGAAACTCCGCGCGATGGAGCATCTGTCGGTCGTAAACACCGCCTCTTTGTGCCTGTGACAGACTCCCTATAACACGTCTTCCAACCGACTGGCTTCGAGGATGCCCCAAGTGGGCATCACAGGGATGAGCTGAAATAAATGCGGGCAACGTCCTTTTTTCTTCCATAGGATTTTTTTTTATCTCTCCCTTTAACCCCTTGTCAACTGTTCACCCAGTTCATCCCCCCCCCCCCCCCCTCCCTCAACCATTTTCCGGACTCCCGGAAGGTAAATTATCCGGACCTTTGTTAGCGAATTCTTTTTTTTTTCATGAGTCCCTCTGTCCAGAACCAAGCCCACCCTTTTTTTTACGGAACAACTTTCCGTGTTGGGGGGGGGGGGGGGGGAGATGGGTTTTGTTCTGAACACGCCCTCTTCACTCGCGCCAACTGAAGCGTGCCAATATCACTCGTACGCTCGTGCGGGAAAAGGTCGAAGGATCCCCTCTTTTGTTTTTACGGAACTGCTGTCCTCCGTCTGAATTACTCCGTGGCGCGATGCGGTTGGTACCCCTGGGCTGAAGGAGGCGGGGAAACTGCTCCTGTCCCCTCGCCCAGCTACACATCCGGGAGTTATAGTGTGCATCATCAGCCTTTTGACGTGATAACGTCTAATAAATCGATGAACGCCGGCTGCACGCACGAAAAAGTGTCCCGTTACGCACATTGTTCCGTTACGCACATTGTTCCGTTGCGCACATTGTTCCGTTGCGCTGTGTCCCGCTACGCTCATTGTACGCTTGCGCCGCATCTTTTTCTCTTCCACTCGACTGTTTATAAAGTGAAGTGAAAAGTTCACGTGGTTTTCATTGCTTATACAACAACAATTTCGGCTATAAAGGTTAATTATTCTCGCCTTTTAAAAATCTCATTACTAGTATAATTTCAAGTATTTATTCTTTTATTATTAAAATAAAAATGATTCAATTTTATTCGTAAAAGTATGCAATCATTTTATCAATTTTTTGTTATGACGTTGTCACGTTCAACTATCGTCCGTAAACCGACTTTACAGACAACCAATTTTTTTTCCGGTTTGTCTGTAATGTTCAAGTAATTTTGTCGTGTTTTTTTATAAGATACTATTCAAAATTTCTTCGCTTAATCGTTTGTAAGCTTCAAGAAAACTTTAGCACCTTTTAGGTATGTCATTTGTTTGAGGGGTTCAAGTCAGACATCAATAAAAATAAAAATCATATTCTCTATAGTTGCATGAATGTGTTTTAACTGAATAAAAAAATACCCTTTAGGTTAACTTGAAATCAGTTATATAAATTTAATATTATATTATTCCAAAATATCAATAATTAAAAATTCATATATTATATATTTTTTGATTTTTAATTACAATATTGCAGTTTAATTTATTACGTAATTATTTTTTTAAGTAATAAATCTAAAACTTATTTTTAAAACTCAAATATTTAATAATATACTTAAATTAAATATATGTTATGGCTGAAGTTAATAATTGTATCTAAAATAAAACAATAATTAATAAAAGTGAAAATATTTTAAACAAAATATTTATTTTAATGACTTTGGTATTGCAACATTTATTTATAATAATATATTTTATAAAATATATTGTTAAATAGTTCAATGTATAATTTACATTAAATGCACGTAAGTCTTGGGTTTGGATCAGCTGAATCCATACAGAAAATAATAAGGCATCAGAATGAGATAAAAATATTTAAAAAACCAAACGCAAGAATATAAACTCAGAACACATGAAACTTTTCATATATCATACACAATTAGAGTAACTGTGCTTAATATTTCCTAGTTTAAAATATGGTCCATTAGCCTAATCTTTTCAGAAACATTCGCTTCTTAATGGGACATCTAGCAATTGCTTCGGGTTTGCATACAAGTCGTCCATGGACTTGTTTTTTTTCGTCCGCTTAAAAATAACATTTAAAAAACATATCTTTATTTTACTCAATTTCATTCTACATATTTTAGTTTACTATCTCACGCAGCCTCTTGTATATTTTCTTCTTTCCTCACTTTTACCTTTCTTTTAATTTGTGAAATAATCTATAATTATTGTTCTCTTTTTACAATCATAATATTTCTCGTAAAACGTAAACTAAAAAATTAATTTAATACCATCTTAAATATTTGGGAAAAATGAAACCCATATATATCTTAACGCAAATGATACCACTGAAGAATACAAAATTTCCCTCACCATAAATCGAAGGCTTAAGAATTTGACTGTATTTGCGATAAGTATTTTATTTTTCGTAACTAAACTCTTAAAAGGGGGGAAGGGGGTGCTATCAAATATAATTTTATGCAGTAATATAATTTAAATATAACAGATATTTGCCTTAGTCAGGATACGAACCTAGAACTTTTTAGACAGAATTTCGGTGCTTCGGTGCTTTCGGTGCACCACGGAAATATTTTCATTTGCAAATTTTCACTGTTTTTTGTTTAACTTTTTGTTTTAGTAAGCATTAGCATGGCCTTCATAACAATCAGGAAATTATGTATAAAATTTCAAACAATTTCATATTTCGCATTCCAGAGTACCCGCATTCAAATTCGAGTCCTGATTTGGTTTTACCACGGTTTCTAAAATACTGAAACGGCTTCTTAAATAGGCAATGCTCTATTTTTTTCCCATACATCCCTTCTTTAATTTTTTTAAACCTCTTAATACTTCAAAATAGAATATGTTGAAACAGCTCCTAATTTAATCCGTAGATTCCTTCCGGGTTTGTTTCTGTAAATCAACGCCACTGTTTCGTCACTGGAATCAACACTATATCCTCAAGTTCAACGATTCTTCAGCCAGTAACAAACTGTCTGCTGAGTCTTTAGGAACCAACATTTCACTCGATCCTCACTTCAATAAAACGATATGTTGCACCAAATAAAAAAAAAACTTCTTGGAACCAGGGCCAACTAGGGTTATCTTTCTCCATAAATAATAGTATTATAAAACAGCAAAATAATGCTTATTGTAAGATATAAAGTATTTTTTCTCTCTATCCACTTATATACTTATCCTTTAACCGTTTCTCGTCCGTTTGCCAGTTTATTACGGTTTATTTTAGGAATTTTGCCTGCATAAAATATACCACGATTAAAACTGACATTAATTAACTATATTTTATCAGACAAATTATGTATTCTGTAATTAAGTATATTTTAATACAAAATGGTATAGTATTGTAATACTACAATATACAAGAAGTTTATATATAATACTCTTATAATTTATCAATACATATTATAAAAGAAAGTCCTTCCGTCGCATCTGTCTATCTGAAAGCAATAAACTCAAAAATTACCGAACGAATTTTAATATGGTTTTCACCAATGGACAGTGTGTTTCATGAGGAAGGTTTAGGTATATAATTCATTAAGGTTTTTTGTAAATTGGCTGTGATGTGGAAATGTTTTTTAATGCAAGTTGGCCATCTGGTAGACATACAACCTGTGAGTGTCATTTCTCTATGGCCACAAGACATACAAATGTGAGTGTTGTTTTCTATGGCCACCAACAACTTGGCCTACTGTCATGATGCCTGGAGTAAAGAAAAAAGGGACTTGTGGTTCTGGTAATTCCTTAAAACATTGATTTGTTGTCTTTGTTTATTTCTAACATAATAATATTTTAATAATATTACTTTTGAAGTTTATACTCTTCCCTTTTTTAGCGATAATTTGTCATGCAGTATTAATTTTACTCATCTTACTTCTAATTCTACTTTTTTAATTTTTCTTATTATTTTTATATTATTTTCCTTTTTTTTTAACATTTTGTTTTCTTTTTTAGGTAAGGTATATTTTTACGTTTTCATGTTTGAATGTTAGGGGAAATCTCACTAATATGAAGACACATTGTTCCTGATTGCTAAAGGCTATTATTGAGATTTTAAGGAATGGACTGGGTTATCGCTTTGTATCACTTTATTCGTTCAGTAATCAACATTTCGTCACCTTACGCCATTGATAGTTATTCTACCAGTGAGGAAGAAAGAAACGAAAACGAAAAAACAAAATAACAAAACAATTGCATAGTGAATAGTGTTGCCACAGGGCATAACATAAGGGTCAAACAATCGATATATAATAATGGTAATAATAATATAGAGTGCAAGAGTTCAATGTCTCAATACTCTCCCTCATTGAAGAGTGCACTTTAGTCGTCATCACTTTAGTCCAATTCCATCCATGTGGTTTGATAGCTTCGGTCTGTGAAGTGGTTTTGTTAACATGTCCGCTAATTGGTTGTCCGTTGATATAGGTTGAATGTCAATTAGTCCTTCCTGTACGACTTCTCTGACGAAAAAGTGCCGGATCCGTATGTGTTTTGTTCGTCGGTGCATTTCCGGGTTCTTGGCTAGTTTGATAGCGGATTCATTATCGACGTAGAGGCTCGGAGTCTCACGAAGGCTGCCGAGCTCTGTTAGAAGTCCTCTCAGCCAGACCAATTCCCTTGCGGCCTCACTGGCGGCCACGAGCTCTGCCTCAGTAGTGGATATTGCAACGCTGGTCTGTCTCTGACTGCACCATGAAATTGCTCCTCCAGCATACTTGGATATTATCCCTGATGTGGACCGTCCGGTGCTGGGGTCTCCACCAAGATCCGCATCACTGTAGCATTCGAGGAAACTTGGGTCCTTTCCTGATTGGTATACGATTCCAAGTTCCTCAGTTCCTTTCAGGTATCGGAATATTCTTTTGACATGAACTATGTCTTCAGCAGTTGGTTTTTCCAGTGCACGCGAGGCAACGCCTACAGCGAACGCGATGTCCGGTCTTGTTGCTACCATTAAGTACATCAGTGCGCCTACCGCTTGACGATATGGGTAGTTTTCGATTTCTCTCCCTGATTCAGAATTCCCTTGTGGATTACTTACAATGGGTGTCGACACGCTCCTACAGTTTTCCATGCCGAATCTCTTCAAAATCTTCCTAGTGTAGTTCCTTTGGTCTACTTTGATTGTACCATCGTCTTGATGGGTTACTTCCAGTCCGAGGAAGTAGGACAGCTTCTTATGGCTGACTTTGAACTCAGATTTCAGCGCTTCCAAAAAATGGTCCAACTCCCTTTTGCTGGTTGATGCAATTAGCCCATCGTCAACGTACAGTGCTAGGATGAGTTGATCTTCACCTATTTTTCTTGTAAATAGACAGGGGTCAGCACTACAAGTAGTGAAATCTAGGGTTTTCAGAAAATCAACGAATCTCTTGTGCCAACATCGTGCTGCTTGTTTCAGTCCGTACAAGCTCTTTTTGAGTCTGCAGACTTGATTTGTGCCGTCATTGTATCCTTCGGGTTGCTGTATGTAAATTTCTTCGCTATCATAGAGCTCACCATAGAGAAAGGCAGTGGACACATCAAATTGGGCGAGTGACATCTTCTTGCTTGCTGCGATGCTTAGGATGGTTCTTATAGTACTCATCTTCGCAACAGGACTAAATGTTTCATTGTAATCTACCCCTTTCTCTTGTGAGAACCCTTTGACGACTAATCTGGCCTTGTATCTTTCAATGTTTCCATCTGGGTTTTCCTTGATCTTGTATGTCCACTTGCAAGCCAGTGCCTTCTTGTCTTTGGGTAAGCTCTGAAGCGTCCACGTTTCGTTTTCTGTCAATGCTTTCATTTCTGTGTTCATAGCTTGTCGCCAGCTCTCGGAGTTTTTCGAATTTATTGCTTCCTGGTAAGTACCTGGGGTGTCGGGATTTTCTGTCTTAATGAGTGAAACGTATTCTTCGTATCGCTGGGGGGGCCTTATTTTGTCCCTGTCTCTCAGTGCCATTTTCTGGTTTTTGACATTCTCTGGGTCGCTGAATTCTAGGAAATCTTCCAGATCACTTGATTCTTCTTGACATTTTTCGGGAGTATTTTGGCTATTGAACTGTTTTTCGTCCTCTGATTCGATTTCCTTTTCTTGACCCTCTTGTGACTGAGATTCTTCACACTTTTTGGGAAGGGAAATTGCCATTTTCGTTGTCAATGGTTTTTCGTTGAAGACTACGTCTCTGGATCTTATAATCCGTCTTCCGTTGTTCCATATTCTGTATCCGCAGAAGTCGTATCCAACTAGGATACCTTTGATGGCTTTTTTGTCCAGTTTACCCCTTCTTTGCTTTGGTATGTGAGCGTAGCATTCGCTTCCTATTATATTAAGGTGCTTGAGGCTTTCTTTCTTCCCAAACCAAAGTTCAAATGGAGTCTTGTCTTCTATTGTGGTTGGACCAGTTCTATTTAAAATGTAGACAGCTGTATTGGTCAATTCAGCCCACAATGCTTGAGGTAGGTTGTCATGAGCGTGTAACATAGCTCGAGCAGCTTCCACGACCACTCGGTTGTCTCTTTCTATGTATCCGTTCATCTCGCTGCAGTAGGGCATCGTGAGAATCTGTTGTATACCTTGGTCATCTAATAATCTCTTCATTTTGGAGTTGTCAAATTCTCCGCCGTTATCACTCAGAAATGACTGTGCCTTGTGACCAGCACGTTCACATTCTTTCAGCACTAGGAGGAATTTTTCATAGACCTCAGATTTTTCCTTTATGAAATATATGAATCGAAATCTCGTGAAATCGTCTTTGAATAATACATAATAACGGGAACCTGAACATGATGGTTCGAATGGGCCGCATACATCGGCGTGAATGATTTCACCAGGTGCTGTGGCTCTTTTCCTTCTGCCAAACTTGAGTCTGTGTGCTTTGCCATAAACACAGCCTTCGCAAACTTCAGAATCTATCTTGACAGTTATGCCTAGTTCTCGTTCGATGAATGCCTTTACATGCTTCTTATTTTGATGTGCTAAGCGTTCATGATAGAGCTGCAGAAGATCTTCGTCGCTGGATACAGAGTTTACATGATTAGCACTGGATAGATGCAGTTGATACAGTCCACCATTCCGCATTCGGGAGCCGGTCAAGATGTTCTTGTTATTGACTTGGAAACAGCATTTCTCGGCTGTAGAAACGAACTTGCTGCCAGGGTTTTTGTCCTGAGCAGACAAGACAGAAAATAGGTTTTTGCTCATTTCTGGCACGTACCAAACATTAGAAAATGTTAATTCTCTCTGTGTACCGTCAATGTAGGTGTGCACAACAATATCGCCTGTACCGATGGCTGGCATACTAATGCCATTTGCTGTTGTCACCTTATGGGGAGAACTGAATTCTTTAACAGACATAAAAAGAGACTTGTTGTTGCAAACATGGTTTGTGGCGCCATTATCTACAAACCAATTTTCATTATCACAGTTGGCGGAAAATACATCATTGTTGGTAGCATATAACACCATGTTGCTGTCAGAAAGGTCTTGAGATTTATTTTTAGGTGGCCTACCATCCCTTTTCCATTTTATGCAATTCTTAATAACGTGACCTTCTTTATGGCAGTAGTAACAGGTTACTTTGGACTTGAAATTATGTTTGAATGCAACAAGTGCCTCTTGTGAGTCTAAACATTTGGCCTGAGAGCCTTTGATTGCTAATTCTCTTTCGTGGGTACAGAGCTGACTGGTTAAATTCTCAACCGTCCTTTCACTTTTAGGCATTAGAAGCCAGCTGGATTTGAAAGAGAAATACTCAGGGGGCAGAGTCTCCAGAACCTTACAAACGAGTAACATATCTGGCAGAGTTTTAATTTCCGTGCTTTCAGACAACTGTATGTTGAGGTTATTCCAAATATTTTTAATCTTTGACAGGTGACTAGCCATGTCGTCATTGGAATCTGACTTGTACGTGAAAAATTGCATACATAGACAGAAAGCTTTATCTTCAGTGACACCTTCATATAATCTATGTAACTCTTGCCAGACTTCCTTTGAAGTGTTGTACCTCATTACTTGTGTTAAAGTTTCTTCTGTCATGTTACTTGTCAGAATCAATAAAGCTTTCGTGTCCGCATTTTGGTAGAAGTCTAATTTTGTATCATGAGCTGTTACCTGTTGAGCAGAAGCCGTTGGATCGGGTGGGACAGGCTTGGTCAACTTGCCGATGACAACGTCCTCACCCCCGGGAATACTTCTGAGTAGGATAAGTACCTTGTACTTCCATGTAGCCCAGTTGTTCTTTCCTTCGAGATTGCCAATGTTTACCTTCAGATCCATTTCGAAAAACTTCGACCGACTAATGGATCAAGAACTTGAAACGGGTTAACACACGCGCAACGAAAAGATAAAGTCGATAAAAACAGTCCTGCGATCCTGGGCCCATAACCTATTGAGATTTTAAGGAATGAACTGGGTTATCGCTTTGTATCACTTTATTCGTTCAGTAATCAACATTTCGTCACCTTACGCCATTGATAGTTATTCTACCAGTGAGGAAGAAAGAAACGAAAACGAAAAAACAAAATAACAAAACAATTGCATAGTGAATAGTGTTGCCACAGGGCATAACATAAGGGTCAAACAATCGATATATAATAATGGTAATAATAATATAGAGTGCAAGAGTTCAATGTCTCAATAGCTATTTTATATTTTTATAAAGTTATGAGTTCAAAAAATTCTCAACAACTGTAATGGAAGTCAGAAAAAGTCGCCTGGTATACATACAATCTGTGAGTGTAATTTCTCTACGGGCACCAAGCCATTACTTTTCTTTCTTTCATTAACCATTCAACGGCGGTTATCGCAACTACAAAAATAGAAAAAAACACCAGGTAAGCGGATTATTATCAATGTTGAATATATCGACTGGAACCATTAGTTTAATTTTTAGCTGAGCGGTAAAGCGCGCGTTTCCCTATAGTAAATTCACTTTTCGAAGCGTGTGGACTCATCAGTCATCACGATTTTTCTATCTTTGATTATTATATATACATTTTAATGTTCGCTGTTTGTTTATAATAATTGTTGTATGCATTATTTTTTGAATTAGGGGTTTGATGTCAATGTTGGTTGCAATCAGCGGCGTAGCCAGGATTTCAATTTGGGATGATTGTTGGGGGGGGGGGGGGGGTCAGCATTTACTCATCCCCAAAATTCATCCATCCCCTTTTTTAGAGCGGGGGGCCCGGGGGTTGTCCCCCGGAAAAAATTTTGATATTAAGGTGCTAAATGCTGCTATTTAAGGCCATTCACGGTAGTTTTGCAGAGGTTTTGAAAATGTTATTTTATAAGCAAAATAATGTCGGCATTAAAGAATATACATGATTTTGTCACTTATATATTATCATAATTTGAACCTAAATCCATATATCTTACAGTCTTACTACAGTACATTGTATGGGAATCACACCATCACTTTCAATTTTTCGATCCTAGTCTGCACATTTACTGAAGTACAAATTAAAGTCGCCTAGGTTTTTTTGTTAGTTCTTTCAAAATTTCATCCGTATATATTTGTACGCTGCTGTGAATTGAAAGCATTGCCAGCCCATTCAATCTGCCCTGAAATGAGAAATCAGAACTGTGATTAACTTTGTAAATGTTACATATGAAAGTCAAACCATAAACAAAGTATTTTTGCATAGTTATTCTATACTTTAGTTGAGAGTTCATATACTTGGGTGTCTCTTAACATCTGATTTTTTAAGCTGATGAAGATGAAATGAACAGATGAAGTGTATATGAAGCAATATTGGAATTCTGGGGTTGGAAGAAATGGGAGATTCCCTAGAAAAACCACTGTCCTGTAGCAATGTCCTTCTCTTATATATTATTCACTTTAATGGCAGAACGAGTTGAAAAATACACACAAAATATTTTTAGCTGAATTGCTTGAGCTTCACAACAATGGTTACTACACCGTGTTATAAAAATGTGTTAAAATATAACTCTTACCTGAGAAACTGTGTTTCGGAGATACGTCTTGATCCTTTTAAGGGTAGAGAAGGACCTCTCCACAGAAGCTCTTGATATCGGCAGTGTGGATAATATCTGAAGTAGCCGAAACACATTCGGAAACGCCTCACGATTGCACTGCACTAATGCAGCCATGGCATTCTGAGGCTTCTTCTAGATATGTTGCCACTTTCTATACCAGAGTCTGATTTCTGCCATGATGGTCGAATTTGGGGCATTCAGATTCCACTGATAGAAACTAAGAAGTTTCTCAATATCTTCCTCAGAGTCAGCTTCTAAATAGTCTATACCTACAGCACCAGGAATGATTGCATGGAATCCTTTCAGCAGTGAAGAATGACAAATAATTCTACTGTTTAATTCAATAATGAATAATGTGTCCAAGAAAGGAATAAACATAGTGATTCTGAAATAATTTTCTGGGGATGCAGAACACTCTTGGAGATTTGGTCTGTGGTTTTGATGGCTCGTAGTTCTCGGTAGATTAAACAACACTCCATTTTTATCTGCGATGGTTTTCGCTTCTTCGAAAATGATATGAAAATGGTTTTCTGCTTCATCCTTCAAAACTTGGATTTCTTGAAGAGTCAGCTGAGCCATATCTACTGCTTCCCTCAGGTCAATATTTTTTTCTGTAAATACTTACTGAATGGCAAACCAATGCTGAATACTTTTTCAATATCATCAGAGATATCAAAAAATTGGACTGTTGAATGGCACTTTTAAGAATTGCTGCTTACTGTGATGTATCTGACGAGCCTTGCAAGTGAGTAATTTGATGAAGTGATTCTACTACTGGTTCCAGGAGCTCACAGAAATCACTCACAGCATGATAACGTTCAATCCAACGTGTTGCACAATTTCTCTTAAGTGTTCAAGCATGATGGTCAGAATCCATGTCTTGTATGGCATTAGTGAGAACAGCTTTCCTCTTTGGGTGAATGAAATGGTCATGTGTCTTTCCAATAATCCCGATACATTTTCTAATATCCTGTACTTCGCAACATTTTGAAATTACAATATTGAAGGAGTGAGCTGCACAATGAATATAAATAGCTGTAGGGTGATTGGTCTTCACATGTGCTTGAACCTTATTAAACCGTCCTGATATTGCAGCTGCTCCATCATATCCTTGCCCTCGAAGATATTGTAAATCAATTCCAAATGATGTGAGACTTGATAAAAATCAGTTCTGAAAGTCCTTTACTTGTGAAATCTGATGTACTGACAAATTGCAGGAAGTCCTCTTTTAACATCATTTCTTTTAGGTCTACATATCTAACACAGAGGGACACTTGCTCCACACTATAAATATCAGCTGTCTCATCAGCCAATACAGCAAAGCATTTTGCTTCATTGACCAAGTCAACTATCTTTGCAAGAAGCACAGAATTACACGAATCAATTATCTCGTTCTGAATTGTTGGACGGATGTATTTGTTATTTTCTTCGGGGTTGCTAAGGACACTTCTTAAGCTGTCGTCTCCTCTGGCTCTAAATCATAGAAGTGCGCGAAAATTGCACTCATTACCTTTTAGGTTCTTCCCCAAATACGATTTTCCCCGAATATCTGTGACCACGGAGAGATATTTCTTGTCTTTCGCAGAATGTGACTGCTTCAATTATCGGGACTATAACTTTCCTGTTTGCCTCGATCTGCTTGGCACGCTGTTTGTCAATTTGGTTTTGTACAGAAAATTCTGTAGGATTGGTTGAAACATCCAGAAAGTGCTCCGCATCAGCAACACAGCCAATGTGATACTGGAGAGATTCAGGTTTTGAGAAGGATTCAGTAGCTTTCCTCCAACAAATTTTTTTGCCAAAATCCCAAGTTCTTGTGAGTTGATTCCAGCTCCTGATTTTGAAAAAAAGGACACAAAACTTACAAAATGCCCCATTTTATTTACCTGAATAACATAGCCATGGCCACCGAGTTAACCAATTATGCTGGAATTTCATAAAATGCTTTTTCTCTGTACAGCTTCCTTTTCTACGTTCCGTTGCAGGAAATTTGTAGGTTTGTGGAGACACCCAAATATTTTTCAAAACTTACTCTCTCTCGTGATCATTCAACGGTCTGTTCAGGTAATGTAAAATATATTTTGCATCTACGCTCTGAGTTGCAGTAACATCGTATTTCTATCATGCATAACATCTGTATCTGAAGCTACTGCATTCGTATGGTCTTGTGTATCATGAGATGTTGATGCGCATTGTTTTTGGCAAAGAATTTTGAAATAGAAACCTGGCACTTACGCTTTTCTTTATCCATAACGAAATGTCAAAAATTTGTTTCTGAAAAAATATAGAAAAACGGAATTTGTAGAAGTTTTGAACATATTCCGATTATATATTTAAATAAAACAATTGAAATAAACAGTAAAATCCTACTCTAGTGTGTTAAATATCTTATGATGAACTAGATTAAATAATTTAGAGAATAATAGTTAGAAGAACGTAAGCATCGCATTACTGCAATGCTAGGTATCATTTTACTTTTTTAAATCAAGAACATTCGTCGTACTCGATTCATAAGCGAAAATTTTTTTTCAAACTAACCTAGGTAGATTCTGTCAAAGGATGAAATGTACAGAAAGGAAAAATATATTATATGATAAGTTAATAATTGGATATGATGAATTATCGCAAAAATGTTTCAAGCCGGCATAGTTTTCAAAATAACATAGCTTACTTTTAATGTTTTAACTGGAAATGGGCATTTTGTCACGACATAATTGTTTGATGGCCAAACACAGACGTATTGCATTGTAGTAGTGGCATTCTTGCTACACACACGCCGGCCAACAGCGAAATGGAAACTTCAGTCAGTCGTGTATTTTCAGTTTGCACAGCATATTGCTGTCCAGCAAATAGCCAATTTCTCCGCGATAAATCACCACCTCTACAAATAACATTTATTCGAGTGGCATATTGCATGCATGCAATACTTTCATCATTTAATGGTGGCACGAACATCGAACAGTTAAAATTATTTTGAATTACTGTAAAAATTACAATCAGAATGGGAATATTGTGAAAGTCCGTAATTAGGGCCCGGGTGTTAGCTGTTTTTAACTAAAATGGTCAAGTACGAGCGAATGTGAAGTCCGCGGATAAGGCGGACCGACTGATCAAGCAGAGAAGACTGGTTTACAAAGAAATATCTTAATTATATTTATGTAACAGCAAAGGAACTACACCTGAGTCATTCACAAATCATTGTGGCTGAAAATATTCCGGACAATGGAAGGCACCGTACAGGTTACAACTGCAGCAGACAAACGCACCCAACACACACTGGCACTGTACTGTTACCATCAAGTCCTTGGCAACAACTGTGTGCTGTGTGAATGTAGGAAAGGAGCAGGTACGCTCTGTCCACCGCACGTCAGGTAGTGAGTGTGCATACTTATCCCGTGACATCACGGCCACATCGTCTACCGTTAGCCAGGCTCCAGGCGGGTAAGTTTTAGGGCGACCTTTTGTGTCACTTGGGGGGGGGGGTGTCATGTCACCCATGTCCCCCCCCCCCCCCCCCCGTGCCCACGCCACTGGTTGCAATTGTTGTATGCATTTTTTTTCAGTTAAGAAGTGGAGTTTTTTTCTAATGTGTTGTCGTTAGATGGATAGATACATATTTTCAGATTAAATTTTATAATTTTAAACCTCCTTTTGTTTCAGTGAATTTTATCTGATTTTTGTTTTGTAATATAGTTTAGGTTCACACTTAATAATCATGCCTCGACGAAGATCGAATATAGGACGCAGTACGTCCACTGCCATAAGACTTGGTTTGTTTCGAATTAACGGAAATAATTAAGAGAGGGAAGACCTTTTATATTTGGACCGGGAGAGATATGCTTCCCAAAGAGTTCGAGAGTCGTCTAGAGAACGTAACGTCCAACTGTCCTTAGACCGTGTTAGGCAATTTTCTGAAGACTTACTGCAAGTAGGTAACGGTTAATTTCAAACCGTTAATTTCAAGATCAATCTTAATAATCTACGTGTTTTGGTGCAAACTGTGGAGGAATTGATTGATTAAAGTACATCCCGATATAATTAACATAACAACTAAGACACTAAATTGGTTTCAAGACAGGACTATACTATCATCTATAAACGAGCAAGTTGACAAAATAAATGATTTGATTCTTTAAAATATTAAAGTGTCATCGCAAATCTACTACTCAGTTGACACAGTCGCGGATAGGGAGGAGGCAGTATATTATCCATCTGAATTTTTGAATTTTTTGACGCCTGCCGGAATTCTCCCTCACAAATTAATATTACAATTAGGTTCACCTGATATATTACTCAGAAATGTAAACCTACCAAAACTGTACAAAAGTACGAGACTTAAAATAGTTCATTTAAGAATTTTTTTTATCGAATATACAGTTTTAACTGGCTACGGAAATAGTGAAACTGTTTTTATAGCAAGAGTATAGATGATACCCTCATTATTACATTTACAGCTGAAACGGCTCCTATTTCCAATTAAATTAGCATTTGAGATGACCATTATTAGGCACAATGTCAAACTTTGAAATTTTCTGGAATTGACTTAACCACTCGATGCTTTTCACACGGCCAATTGTTAGAGACCGGAAAAATTCGCGGATTCATTTCGCTTAGTGCTAGAATGCAAATAATTGTATTTTTATGCAACTTCTAACATTGGTTCGCTGTTAACCTGGAGGACTGTGGGCCAATTATAGACCCTCAGTCAAAGCAGTATCAAATCACGAGTCTCCCAATTGAGACGCCTCGCAAGTCAGCAGCCAATGAACAGGCAACGTTTGCCCGAGTGTGCACAGGATCGTGGAGTCTAGCCTGGAGGTCATTGAACCCGCGAATTTTTCCGGTCCCTACCAATTGTAAGTTGCCCTGTCACGTGTAACATTTCAACATAATATATTCGTTTTTACAAATAATCCAGTAAAAGTTCTCAATGTTAATATTACCCACATACTCGACGCAACATGCTGCTACGACACTACGACAGAAAAAAATAATAAGCTGTATAAGCTCTGTCACCCGTGCGAAGCCGTGGCGGGTTGATAGTACTATATAAATCACTACTATGATAATATATAAACAATTACTCTATATAATATTATTATATATTTTGACGTGACAACGTCTAATAAATCGATGAACGCCAGCTGCACGCACGAAAAAGTGTCCCGTTACGCACATTTTTCCGTTACGCTGTGTCCCGTAATGCTTATTGTACGCTTGCCAATGCGTAGAGACCTGCAAAATTCGCGGTTTCGATGGCCTTCAGGATAGACTGCACATACCCCTTTACACTCGGGCAAATAACGCAAGTTCATTGGCTGCCGACTTGTAAATCGTCTCAGCTGGTTTGTCTGTGATTCGATCTTTCTTTAGTTGAGGGTTCATAACTGGTTGAGATTCGTCCAGATGAACAGTAGGCCTAAGCCAATAGAAAAATCACCTAAAGGTATATGTGTTTGAATTCTAGCCTATCACCGAATGAATACGAGAATTTGGCAGGTCTCCTATGCGTCAGAGGAGAAGAAAGACAGCGGCAGCACACTACTTAAATCTACTCGTGAACTGTTTCGTCGACTGTTTATAAAGTGTAGTGAAAAGTAAATGTGGGTTTCTTTGCTTATTACAACAACAATATCGGCAATAAAGGTTAATTATTCTTGCATTTTAAAAATCTGATTACTAGTATAATTTCAAGTATTTAATATTTTATTATTTTAAAAAGTAGCATCTGTCGGCGAGTGCAGTAATAATACGTTATGTTAGATTTTTAATTACAGATTATTTATATCAAAACTTGTTCATAATTATATTTAAACGAAAAGTTAATGTGGTTTTCATTGATTATTACAACAATTTCGGCAATAAAGCTTAATTATTCTTGCATTTTAAAAATCTGATTACTAGTATAATTTCAAGTATTTATTCTTTTATTATTAAAATAAAAATGATTCAATTTATTCATAAACGTATGCAATCATTTCATCAATGTTTTGTTATGACGTCACGTTAAACTATGGTCCGTAAATAGACTTGACAGACAACCAATTTTTATTGCATTACGTTAGATCGTACATATTTATTATACAAACTTACTTAATTTTGTAAGAATTAATAGAAATTATAATTATATTATAGTTTATAAATTTATTGTTATAATTATTATTTAAATATTATATAGATATAAAGTAAATATTTATAAAAGTTTATAAATTTATAATATATAATATATATTTAATTCTAGTATTTTATATAACACCATTATAGTATATTACTATTATACTATATATAAGTATTATGTATAGCTTAGAATTAAATATAATATTTCATTACATAGAATTACATATAAAAACGTATTATGATTTATAGTATAAAAATATTTATTTTACAAACTTATTGTATTGTAAAGTTATATTTTTTATGCTTTACCTGGCTGGCGGGACATTGTTCTCTTTTTCGCTACCCGGCCGATTCAAAAGTCTTCGTATGTGGAAAGTATTCCTGCCCCGGTCCCCCATACAGCAGAAGACAATTTCTGGCCATCGCAGAATCACAACGTCTCATCTGTCCTTGTCTCACTCACCACAACATGTTATTCAACCCCCAAAACGATGGACCAGGTTCTGTGATTACCACCACAACACCATAGTTTAACAGGAGGTAATATTGAACACCACAGTAAAAAAAAAAATATTTCGAACTGAATATTTTTTTTTGTAAATGTACAAATGTTTTTTGTTCAGTTACAAGAAAAGTAGGTAACATTGTATAAATACAGAACTTTCACAGCAACTATACATGTTAGCTCCCTGGACAATGCTTAATCAACAAGTTAATTTATATTCTCCGGATCATGGAATCACAATTTTTATAACTGGTATAAAAAGAAAAAAAATATTAAGTTTTATGGCATATATTCCCATGAAAAACTGTGAAATAAATTTTTTGGAAGTGATAATCAGCTAATTATAATTTCGTCAATAGAGCCGCATTTTGTAGAACTGCAGAATTTTATTTTAATTTTCCCATTAATATGCCGAATAATTTTCAGCATTTGTTTTTGTACTTTTGCGGAAAAATATTTATTGATAATGTTACAAATTAATTTTTACTGTGAACCCTGCCACAAAATTTAATAAACTTATTTTTTAACGTATCTACCCCTCTCCCCTGTAATTCATGTGTTCAGCCACATATCAGTTTTTGCTTATCTAAAACCTTTAACTTAATAGTGTATGCATCAGTTAAAAAAATTACACGCGAATTAATTTGAGTAACCTTTCCAATGTTTAATCTTTAAATTTGAGTTTTGAGAAATTTCTATGAATATAATTTTTTATGAAAATAATTTGAAGCTGAATATGGAAATGAAACATGATAATTAAAAATAAGATAGGAGTTTATCTTGTTTGTGTTAGTTGGGTAAATTTGCCACCAGAAACGAGGCGACTAATATTTTAATCAGTTTTGTTTATTTACGAAATTGAAATTTCAAAGATAATTGAAAGTCCTTTTATCTCCCTAGTTTCGTTTGTTTTGTAGCTAGCGCCAGCTCCCGTACACTCAGTCTCAGATCCAGTACCCCAGTGCAAGCTCCAGTAGACCCAGTACTAGCTCTAGTAGACCCAGTCTCAGATTCAGTAGATCCAGTCTCAGATCCAGTAAACCCAGTGCCAACGTGCAAATGTCTTGAAGTTATCAACTTTCCGATGTCTTACTTGAAGGTATCATCGACAGGTCGTATCCTCAAAAATAAATATTTAAAAAATTTAATCTCTATAAATTTTCATTGGTAAGTAATCATATTTTCAAATAAACAGGTGGATACGAACCAGACCGTTGTAGATTCTCTTCATTACAAAAAAAACTTTATATCAAATTAACGACACAGGTTTAGATTTGTCCATTTTGTAAATGACATAGCCAGAATGTGGCTTTATCGGGTTCTTAGAGGAAGTTTATAAAGTACGCCAGAAACGCAATAATTAAATAAAAGCAAGACGCGACAATTTCAATAACGATGTTTTAAAATAATAGATTCTAAACTATGCAAAACGCACAAACACAACGCAAGCATCGCCCAACTTACAACTTCTTGCGTTTCGGTATGCGTTTCCGCATTCTAAATTTTAAGTTTGTTGTGTTCCGAAAACTTTTAAAGACGCAGACTTTATGTGCATAGAAGTTCACGATGTTATTTTTATTAAATACAACACGTTTTCAATTAAACTGACGCACAGTGGAATAAAATTACATCTACTTAATAAAACTCTGTAACACTGATTGACTGACAAAAAAATTACATCCCAAACTGGTTTCCTAGAAAATTTAAATTTGAGGAAATATTTATTTTGTACCCTAAGGTTGAACTTAGAAGAAATTTTTTAAAATTCCATCCTTAAGGGGGTGAAAAGATGTAAAATTTGAATAAGTGAGATAACACTGAATTACTTACTCGTCACGAATTCTCGTGAACTATAAGCCCTAGAGACTTGAAATTTGTCAAGTATATTTCCTTTACTGCGTAGACATCCGCTAAAAAATGGTTTTACGAAAATCCGCTCCAAATAGTTGGTTGCGGAGGTGTTAAAGATCACAATATCTCCATTTTTCAATGCAATTTTAAATTGTTGGTGCTTTCTTCGCCTTCGTGCCAACGCCTACTACATTTTTGATGCCTTTTGTGTCTTCTGGCGACGGCTATTAAATTTTAAAAACTTTTTTTTTACTTTCAGATTTTAATTAGCTACGAAGGGGGATTGCGGAGGCGTTAATGATTAATAATTTCCCGTCTTTCAAGTATATGATCTACAGACTTGAAGATCGGTGGAATATTCTTTATATTGCTTAGCAATTAACTGAGAAAGAGGTTTCACAAAAATTAGCTCCCAAGCAACGCCGGGTAATTGAGCTATTTTAAAAATAAACAAAAGAATCATGTGAAAAGAAAATTCGTTTTATACTGTTTTGTGATTGCAAGTTCTAAGTTTGGAGACGTTTCGCATCTAACTTGCTTTATAAACGACCGTGATTTTCTTGCGTTGGTTACGTGTTTGCGTCGCTGCGTACTTACGACCCTCGCGTGATGATTCCATCCTGTAAAATGTTCTCCGTGGAGTTCGATACTCGACCCACGTAATGTCCCTTCCAGACGAAGTAGTCTGGTTGATTAACCAAGTTGCCTGGTTGACTATCGACTACTAGACTGCCGTGTGGAGACCCGTTTTGGCCTGGTTTCACACAAAGAAACTTGTGGAATCAACTCATAAATAAAAAAAATCTCCATCATTTGCGAATCAAGGTAACTTTCTTACTAAAATATTTCCTTAAAAAATTTATAATAGATTAAATGTAAAGTTCTCACCGATCACAACTTGTTTAACAAGTTCCAAGCTGTTAAAATTGACGTAGAATTTTCGTGCCACTTCCCTCCAAGCTTCGCTCCTTTTCATTTGATCACTGTATTCCTCACACGTCGTATATCATATCGCGGTGCGGCTCTACGACATCTCTACGACCTCGTCAACACACAACCTTTTTTTCTCTCTCTCTCCCCACTCTGGTAGATGGATGTGTGTGGGGGGGGGGGGGGTGTTGGCTGTAAGGGGAAGTTAAAGTAAAATGGCGGGTATAAAAATTTGCAAGCTAAAGTAAAAGAAAAATAAAAAATGTAAAAGTTAAATAAATAGATAGAGACCAGAAAAATTCGCGAATTCATTTCTCGATAGGCTGAAATACAAATCGTTATTTCTCAGTGCTGCCTCTGCTATTGGTTCACAACTCACCTGTGTGACTCTGGGTCAATGAGAAACACCCACCCAAAGCTTTATCGAATCACAGGCTGCTACGCTGGAACGTATCACAAGACAGCATCCAATGAGTGGGTGGTATTTGACCGAGTGTACGCAGAACTATGGTGTTCATCCTAGATGTCATTAAACCCGCGAATTTTTCCGGTCCCTATAAATAGAGCGTTATTCGCGGGACCACTACGGATATCTTCTCTAAACTGCTCCACATTACGACCTCGGTGGACTCGACCTGGCGACTGGTGTGAAGGACGAATGCCGTGTGATGTCTTGTGTCGAGTCTACTGGCGGGGATGAGAGCTAGAGTGGCACAAGTGCCTACTGGTCACGCGCCAGATCGGACAAGCTGACTGCGTGTGGAGGGCCGTTTCTCGATCAATAGGTGGCGTGCATATTTCGCGAAAAGATTCCTCAGACTAGCTGAAAGTTCTGACACTGTACCATCGCCTGTGTTTCGTGATTGGGCGAGTTTCTTCCAGGTACATGTCGAGTGTTACAGCACCAATCACAGTAACTCAGTGCGGAAGCAAACGCGTCCTGAGTGGCTCGGTCAAATAAGGAAACTACTTCTCTCGCAGACGGTCGCCAATCACAAGGAAGAAATTCGCTGGTGCGGGTATATCTTGTTGCAGTCTAGTAAATGACCAGAATTTGTTTTTTTCGCGAAAATTTCATGCCCTACCTATCATCTGCCACATCGCTTCACTCATCGACTCCTTGTCCGTCCCTTCAACCAGTTGCCTCGTCAGAGAGGGGTCTAAGCCTGCAATTTCAATATGCAGAAATAAGTGTTCAGGCGTTGAATATGCTTAGGGACCAGAAAAATTCGATCGGTTCAATGACCTCCAGGCTAGACTCCACGATCCTGTGCACACTCGGGCAAACGTCACCTGTTCATTGGCTGCTGACTTGCGAGGCGTCTAAACTGGGAGACTCGTGATTCGACACTGCTTTGACTGACGGTCTACAATTGGCCCACAGTCCTCCAGGTTTACAGCGAACCAATGGCAGAAGTTGCAAAAATAAAAAAATATTTTTATTTTAGAATATCGCGAAATGAATCCGCGATTGTTTCCGGTCTTTAAATATGCTACACCTGTTCCCTAACCTTATTCCTAGTGCATGAAAGGAAACGGCCAGTTCCTTATTTTTTTTTCCTGGAACGGATTTCATGGTCCTATCCGTGACCTATCTGTTGCCCAAACACCACGCATGCGAATAGCTCACTTTTTCGTAAATATCGTCCAAACATCGGACCCGCGTCTGGCGCCATTTAATTTCGTAAATATTGGAGGAAGTACCAAAAGTAATGGTTAGAGACCTGCAAAATTCGCTGTTTCGATGGCCTTCTGGATAGACTGCGCATTCCCCTGCACACTCGGGCAAATAACGCAAGTTCATTGGCTGCCGACTTGTAAGTCGTCTCAACTGGTTTGTCTGTGATTGGATCCTTATTTGTTTGAGGGTTTACAACTGGTTGAGATTCGTCCAGATGAACAGTAAGCCAATTGCAAAATTATCTAAGAGGTATATGTGTTTTAATTCTAGCCTATCACCGAATGAATCCGCGAATTTTGCAGGTCTCTAGTAATGGTGTACCAGATTAAACTTTATGGCAGCGAAACTATCCTGAAATAAATTTGGTACACATTAGTGATCATTACAAGGAATAATCGCAAACTTTAAAAGTACTTGAGAAAATTTGAATAACATCAGTTAAGTCGTGCGATGGTGCTGCTATCCCTGGTATTTTTTTTTCCGTAACAATAATTGTATTGATGGTTGTGAAACGTCAGCTGAAATGCCTTAAAACCGGTTTCTAACCTCGCGCAGGGCATCGTTTATTGAAACTCTTGCAGATTTGTTTCCTTGCTGGGAATAGGTTTTAGTCACGTTCTGGAATACGACCAGCGAGTTAGGTTACGGTCGTGTCTCAACAAGGTAGTGCTTATTCGCTACCTTACCCGAACGTCTTGGAATACAAACAGGTCGCGATCATGAGGCCAGGTTCGTGGGTTCGAATCCAGCCCCCATCCGTTCTGATTCACATTCATGAACAATGATCCGTAGAGACCAAAAAAATTCGCGGTTTCATTTCGCGATAGGCTAGAATCTAAAAGTGTTTAACTTTTTGCTGCTTCAGTGATTGGACCACAGGTTGTCTGAAGGAATCAGAGCCAATGAATAGGGACTGGAAAAATTCGCGGTTTCGATGGCCTTCAGGATAGTCTACGCATTCCCCTGTACACTCGGGCAAGTAACGCAAGTTCATTGGCTGCCCACTTGTAAGTCGTCCCAGCTGGTTTGACTGTGATTCGATCCGTCTTTGGTTGAGGGTTTATAATTGGTTGAGATTCGTCCAGATTAACAGTAAGTAGAGACCGGAAAAAATCGCGGATTCATTTCACGATATGCTAGAATACAAGCAACTGTACCTTTATATTGCTTCTGTGATTGGCTTGCAGTTTATCTGAAGGACTTTGAGCGAATGGAAAAGCTTCAACCAAATGAGTATCGAATCGCAAGCGTCCCAGTCGACAGGTGTCACGAGTCAATAGCCAATGAGCAGCTGGCATTTGCCTGAGTATGTAGGGGGTTGTGGAGTCTATCCTAGAGCTCATCGAAAGCACGAATTTTTCCAGTCTCTAACAGTAAGCCAATAACAAAATCATCTACAAGGTATATGTATTTGAATTTTAGCCTATCGCCGAATGATTCCGCGAATTTTTCCGGTATCTACCAATGAATAATCTTGAACGAAAGAAGTATCAAATCAAAAGCATTCTAGTTAATAGCTGTCACGAGGCAGTAGCCAATGAGCATATGTTATTTTTTCCGAGTGCATAGAGGATCTTGGAGTCTATCCTGTAGGTCATTGAATTCGCGATTTTTTCCGGTCCCTACTGATCCTTTTCTCTAAGTGGTCTGGAGCCCACTGTTATCTCGGGAGTCTTATCGCTTTAAGGCCCCTGCCTACCCAAGCACACACAGGTGTGCAGAGCAACAGGAGAAACAACAACGATTTGAAAACCGATTAAGATATCCGTTTTGAGTCTGAAAACGATAATTAGAGACCCGGAAATTTCGCGTATTCGTTTAGTCGCAAGCTAGAATGCAAACCTCCACACTCTCGCACAGTGTTCATGATTGGACCGCAGTTGTTTGGAAACGCCCGTCTACGACCGTGAGCCAATGATGCCCAGCTAGAAGAGAAGTAAGTGAATCAGCTAGTGCCAAACAACAAGGATAAACTTGTTCTCGCTAAGAAATCAACCAATGGGAAAGTAAACATGTGTCTATCACACCTACAAATTTGAATTCTATCCTGAGGCCAGAAGAATCCGCGAAATTTCCGGATCTCTAACGATAATAATTAAAAAAAAAATATTGGTTGTCTGTAAAGTCTGTTTACGGACGATAGTTCAACGTGAAAACGTCATAACAAAACATTGATGAAATGATTGCATACTTTTATGAATAAAATTAAATAATTTTTATTGAATTATCACTATTTTGTATGGATACAAAGGAGTGAAATGAAATCTACAATTTAATTTATAAATTTACTTCTATTGCACTCATTAATTCAAATATGTTTATTACTTTAACGAGCAGATAATTTTAACTATAACTTTTATACATGTTTTCTATTTAACTTCTTCGAATCTGTGTTATTCTGTTAAGGATAGGACGATGATAGAAAAATTAGGAAACGAATGGGAGTGTTTCAAGTTTAATGTGCCTCGAAAAAGTCAAATCGATGGTTGTTCCAATCGAGTGGAAGAGAGATAGATGCGGCGCAAGCGTACAATGAGCGAAACGGGACAATGTGTGTAACGAGACAATGAGTCATCCTTTTTCGTGAGTGCATCGATTTATTAGACGTTGTCACGTCAATAAGCTGAAGGTGGATGAGTATTTCTGCTTCAGAATTTCATTTTCAAGCGGTATTTTAAGAAGAATGAGAATGTTTTAAAAATTGTTTTTAAATAATAAAATGTTTGGCATCTGCCACCCGAATCCTAATTCTGGTCCAAATCATTTTTATTTAATATTTCAATCCATCCCATCACTGGTTCGAAACATTTCGCTTCCGTTGTGTTTTGGATGATTAGCAAAATAACATATAGCAGAAACCAAGATGGCGAAGATTATATCATCCAAGATGGTGACGACCTGCAGACGAACACAAGATGGTGGACATGAAGTCATAATTAAAGATGTCATCAGTAAAATCATAATACAAGTCGTGCAGCGGTATTTCACAATCCAATATGGCGGACACCGACAATCCCAATCCTCACTTCCACTCCTGTTTCCGGAACGAGTTTAGCAAACTACTGACGCAATATGGGTTTCAACAGATTTAATGTCATATCAATGTTTCAACGTTTAATATCAAAATTTTGTTCTCTCCCAGATAACATATTAATTTTTTTTTAAATATTTGATATTAATTATTGAAGGTTATCATTAACAAAAAGGTATTTAATGCTCAAAGTTAATGACTGCACAGGTTAAACTTAGTAGCAGCAAGTCAACTTAAGGCATTCCACTTTATTAAAAAAATGCAACAGTACCAAGGCATATTTCGACAATTAATGGATGTAAATTTTTTAATGGCCCAATAAATGTCGAAAACTTCATGGTACATGTCTCTCGGTTCTCATTACCCCATAAGGCCTTTGTTGCCAATTATAAGTTACCGGTAAAAACCCCGGGTTCAATGACCTCGAGGATGGACTCCAATATCCTCTACACACTCGGGCAAATGCCAACTGTTCATTGGCTGCTGACATGTGAGTCGTCTCGACTGGGTGGCCTGTGATTCGACACTTCTATGAGTGAGGGTCTCTAATTGGCCCTCAGTCCTCCAGATTAACAGTGAACCAATGACAGAAGCAGAACTAAGGTATAATTATTTCAATTTTAACATAACACGAAATGAACACGCGAATTTTTCAGGTCTCTACGAATTATGCTACACCAAAATATTCGGAAACGTTTCTGTGTGTTGCAGAAATATTAGAGTTTTTTCCCCCTTCAGATACGTAACGTAACAAAGCTGAAATTTATTTGAAGCTTGTGCTGGATGTTTCTGTAGTGAAGTGAGCCGAAGTGAAACCAAAAGTCCATCAGGAAAAAAAAAAACCCAGCTGCTTTCGCGAACTGGGAGAACGTTACACGGGGTCTCATCTTTGGGATGGATCGGAGATTCCGTTGTGTTATTGGAAGGAGTTGGGGATCTGTGTGCACAAGCGGTGGAAGTCGGCTTCGCATCGCCTATTGCCTCCCAGCTGTTTTTTTTCTGCCCGCGGAGATATGAGAGGTTTCTGGGGGAATCGTGTGTGCCGGAACCTCGTAGTGTTGCTTGGAGGAAGGGTTTGGTGTGGGTTTTTTTTTTGGGGGGTGGGGGAAGTGTATACCTAGGAACGTGCGGAGAAATACGATGTAGAGAGTATGTGCTAGGAACGAGATCAGGCAACACTTACACACATTAGGCGATAGGCAATCCAGCAAACGCAATCTTGCTACACACACACACAGTCACAGGAAGAGAGGAAAACTTCAATCAGCTGTGAGCCACTCAATAACTGATCGTCACGTCCTGCCGTGCACTTTAATTTTCTTTTTTGTAGACGGAACAGAAGCATTGACATGAAAACAGCTTTATCAATACAAAAAAAATGGTTGTCTGTAAAGTCGGTTTACGGACGATAGTTTAACTTCACAACGCCATAAAAAAACATTTTGAAATGATTGCATAATTTTTGAATAAAATTAAATCATTTTATTGAATTATCACTATTTTGTATGGATAAAAAGAAGGAGTAAAATGAAATCTACAATTTAATTTAATAATAAACTTTTATTTGCACTTATTAATTCAAATATGTTTATTACTTTAACGAACAGATTATTTTAACTATAACGTTTATACATGTTTGCTATTTAACTTCTTCCAACCTGTGTTATTCTTTTAAGGATATGACGATGATAGGAAAAGTAGGAAACGAATTGGAGTGTTTCAAGTTTAATGTGCCTCGAAAAAGTCAAATCGGTGGTGGTTCCAATCGAGTGGAAGAGAGATAGATGCGGCGCAAGCGTACAATGAGCGTAACGGGACAATGTGCGTTACGGGACAATGAGTGATCCTTTTTCGTGCGTGCAGCCGGCGTTCATCGATTTATTAGACGTTGTCACGTCAAAAAGAAAGGGTCCGCAGTATAACGCTGGTTTTCGGATTCCTACCCGGGCATTCATGATTCGTGCTGTCCCAATGCCTCCAGTATTAAAAATTATTTGTAAACCGTTCCCTGAATAGCTTTCCAGTATAACTGGGCGCGTAAATTAGCACGATACAACAAAATAAATTCAAAGTTGTTGAGAATTCGATTATTTTTTCCCTTGTTAAAAGATTTTGCTAGAAAGAAACGTCAAATAAAACATAAAATATCGCGCCCATTTTAACAAAAAAAAAACGTACTTCATATATGCATAAATAACCGTAGCAATTTTTTTAAACAGAATTACCAAATCTTTGTATTTGTAGTTTTACTAACTATTTCTTGGCAACTTCTTTCCATACAGAAATCGTTAGTAAAAGTAGAGACAAATTTTGTTTCTGTGTACACTCTGTAAGAGGTTATACCAGGGGTAAGAGCTTCAAACCCGTGATAATTACGGGCTTATTCATCTGAATGAATTTGAGCTTGGTAAAAAACAGAATGACGTAAATTACTGGCCAGCAGTTTTAAAACTATAGAAATATGAATTTATCAAATACTTAGCAAACGCTCCAGACTTAAATCCAACTAAAACCATATACTTTTAAGCCAGCCATGGCTTGATATCCTATCCAAATGTAATTTCTACAAAATATATTTGTTTGATGATACCAACTACAGTGCTTAAAATTATTTTTATAAGTTATGTCAAATAATTTTAACAATTAATCAGGTAAAAATAGTTTGGCTAGTAACCCGTGGCCAGCGTAATTCATTGCAAATATTTTTACGTAAAATATTTTATAGACAACTGTCTCTAGAAGAAATTATGCTCACACGCCAAGGCACTTAAGCCTTAATGATTTCAATATTTTTTATCGGATTGGAAGAGACCTTAGAATTGAGCAAATTTATTTTAAAAAACCTTGAAAACTATACTATTATACAGTTCAATAATATATACGAAGACAATAAGAAAGAAACTAAAAATAATAATAATAATAATATGACAGCCATACGCAAACCGAACATAAGATACACAGTAAAAAATTTCTGTACTTTTACAAAAGATTCCTTTGGAAATTAGTTTCCAAAAAAATAGTTGGTAATACTTCAAGAGAGATATTGTATTTTTGTGCAATACACGGCTATATGTATTTTTTAATATATGTTATGTTTTTTTTTAGATAATACTTAATATTTCTTACAAAAATCGGTGCATATTTATATATTTCAATTGATGTTTTATAGAAGCATAATTTCCTTAAACAATAGAAATCATAATGGAATATTCAACAATTGGAATTTATTATGTTTATTTTGCTTATTAATGAACGCAGTTCATACGGTAAAGACATTCAACAAAAGATTTACAAATAACTTTAAAATCGGAGATACTGGGACAACACAAACCATAATGCCCAGGTAAACATCCAAACCCATCGTTAATGGAAACAATATTTTGTAGTGTTACAGTTGTTTTCATGTATATGTAAATACTAAAAAATATCTGTAATTTTACTGAAATATTATTGTTCTGTTTACAAAAAAATTACAGTGTAGAATGTGAGAGCAGTCTTTGAACCAAAGACATTATTTTCTTTATATTAAAGTTTGTGAAGCATAGCCTATTACTATAGTCGAACTTGGAAATTTTTTCGCTGGTCTTTACGGATGAATAACGCGAGCAAGTTCTTCATACAACAGCTAAGCATCCTTGTGTTGAATTAAAACTAATAGTAAATTATTCATCTAATAAAATAAATAATGTCAGTAAATTTATACGATATAAAACTTTCTTATTTTCTGTGTTCGTTCTTCTCTTTTCTAACATTGACATGCATTTCTAACAAAGATATATGTTTACTTTGTATTGTGTTCCGCTCTGAAGCCAGGGTTTCGTACGGCAACTATTTTCCCGTAGGGAATTTCAGATAAATTCTGGTTTCGCGCGAACAGGGAAAATAAATTTCGCCAACCCACCACGTCGTTAACAATTGACTGCAATGTCAGAACGATGTTCTTTTTTTCTCGTTTAGCGCAAGGAAAACATAATTTATTCCCTTAATGCGTTTTTTTGGGAAAATAAATTTATAATAGGAACTTATTATCACTGCACAAAGTTTTTTTTATCTTTACGATGGATAATTTAAAATGCATTAACAATTCCGTTTGCACTGATAGAACGTTTTATTTGCGGTCAGTTATAAAACTACTAGAGACCGGAAGAATTCGAGTTTTCGATGGCCTTCAGGATAGACTGCACATTCCCCTGTACACTCGGGCAAATAGCGCAAGTTCATTGGCTGCCGACTTGTGAGTCGTCTCGGCTGGTTGGTCTGTGATTCGATCCTTCTTTGGTTGAGGGTTTATAATTGGTTTAGATGCGTCCAGTTGAACAGTAAGCCAATAGCAAAATCATCTAAGAAGTATATGTATTTGAATTCTAGCCTATCGCCGAATGAATCCGCGAATTTTTTCTGGTGTCTAAATATTACACATTAGTGATTTAAAAAAATATCTAGGTATTCAGATTGTATAATTAACAAGTTAATTAATGAAATAACTTTTAAGAAGTATTTTTTAAAAATTGGATTTCGAAAAAATAAATACAACAAAACGTGTTTGGTTTTACATGTAAGTAGTATGATAAAGGAGTTCCGGAGACAGGAGTTAGAGTGTAGCACTGGAAGTGGGTCAATGACCGAAAGCTTTAAAGTCATTGCGGTCATCTTGGATGACCTTGAACATTAAAATTCCTCAAAAATAATAAAAAAAACTCCCTATTTCTATGGAAAAATTCCCATTTCGAGGGAAAATATGTCAATTGATTCCTCAAAAATTAAAAATATATAATGCTACACACAAGGCTTTTGCCTTTGAAAGAACCCATATCCCTCAAAATGTTTCAAATTTCCCATGGGCTGGCCTCCAATAAGCCTATGTAGGGAATATTTGACCTTGACCTTGACCTTTGACTTTGAGCTTGACAGAAAACTTGAAATCTTTCATTTCTGACCAAAACTTCCGCAAGAATTACAAAAAAAAAAATTATAAATTTTTTTTTTACTTTAATGTTGAAATTTTCTTTACGGACTAATCTATCAAATCTTATATCCAGTGATTGGAATAGTTAGAGTTACAGGTAAACTCTAATAGATAAACTATAACTTTTCTGATTACTGCATAAAACTTTAAACTTTAACTTGCCGTATAAATAAATAAATACATACATAACAAATATTTTTTATAATTAATATATAAACCTACATCTTTCGTGTCTCGGAAACTGCTCTAACAATTCGGGTGAAATTTTATATTTAGTTAACGTTTTGTTTTTCAAGTTTATCTGTATAGTGGTCTACCCTGAAAAACCACAATTTTACAAATATAAATAAGATACCGAACAAAGTTTGGTCTTACAGGTACTATACATTAACTTTCACCAATATCAGGGAATGTATCATGCATATTGGTGTGACAAAGTAAACTTAAGGGAACTGAAACTATCCTGGAATGTATTTTGTAAACTGAAATACTCATAACAATATGCAATCGCAACTTTAAAAATCCCTTTAATATATTAGCTCGGAAATTTCTTTTTGGAACAAACATGGCGTCAAAAAATATTTAACATTTTGTTGGTTCTCTAAAGTATTACTAACGCGGCGCTATCTTTTGAGTATTTTTTTTTTCTTTCGTTGAATTCAGTGAGTGGCTCAATATATGAAGCAGAGCTTACAGAATGTTAAAAATTGATGCGTAGGGTCTATCAGCTCTTAATTTTTCCGCAGAATGAAGCTATCGATTTCCGAGTTTCTTAAAAAATAGCTTTCCCTCATTTCCTGGGAGCAGGCAAAAAATAAAAGAGGAAGGAAATTAAACATTTAATTAGCCTTGCTTTTGACATTTTTCTAAAGAACCACGCCGTGTTTACCTTTCCATGGCCTTTGATTACTTTTCTTAAATGAGAATAATATTCTCTCAAAGAAACGTAATCAAAACTTTTAAAAAAATTTTGTCGTAATTATTAGATTTTTTTGTTGCGTATCAATTAACTAAACATTATTTTAAGTATATTTTTAACGTTAATATATAATGTTTAACTTTAAAATTAAACATTTCATTACTAAAGTTATAGTAATGAGCGTTTGTTTTGCGACGGAAATAAATGTAGTCAAATATTTTCTGTGAATCGAAAAAAAAAACTTTCAATTAAATATCAGATGTTGGTACACACACTGAACCTTTTTATTTTATTTTATTAATTATGATTAAAATAGTAATTAACAATCTTTTTTGATAAAAAATATTACAGTAATCAAATAGTGTCAAACACTTAAATACCTATTAACGATAAAAAGTATTATTCCATCTAAATATTTAGGATTGATATAATTTTTTCTATACGATTTTTCTAAGGATAATACACTATCAGTTTCCAGCATGATTCTGTAACAAACATAAGGACTTTTGAAACCATATCTATCAAGTATATTTGCAAGTTTGATTAATGTTGGTTTACCTGGCAAATTGCTTAGTAATAAGCTTACTGATAAACTTGAGACGTAAATAAGTTCTTGCGTTTATCACAGAAATAAAAATTTATAAATAACCATTTTCTTAAATTTATCACACAGTAGATGCTACACAAAAAAAAAAATCTTCTTACCAGCGGAAAATGTTCTTTCTCAAAATATTTATATTTAACGCTATAAAAAATAGTTATTTAATTTTTTTTCAGTCTGTTGAATGTAAAAAGAGCTTCCCTTTATTATTTTCTAGATTTATATATTGAAAAATTATGAGCAGATCATATTTTTTTTTCAAACTGAGGACAGACTTATTTTTATTATAATATTTTTTTTACGTTCTGTAGGTTGGTGCAGTGTATAAAATATTCAGTACTTGACAGTAATCAGTTATGAAAACTCTTCTACATACGACATCCCGCCTCTGGTTATGAGCCGCTCTGTAGCTCCTCGGCCCCTGAAGGCGTGCTAGGTAGGCAACACGCGCGGCAGGCACGCCTTGACGGTCCTCAAACCACCCAGGGGTTGGAAGGCAGGGGTTGAAGGGTGGGGTCTGGAACTGCCATTAGCGGCGCGGCAATCTGTAGCAACCATCGCTACCCCCGCGCCCTGGTCAAGCAACTTCAACCATCCCCTCCGCGCAACAGCTGCGCCCTGACCCCTCGCCCCTCCGGCTAAGGGAGCGTATGGGAGAGGGGGGTAAACCTGACCCCAAGCCGGGGCAACCCCTTGGCCACCGCGAACATCTGTTGACGCAGCGTGTGGCCTGAGAGTAGTTGGTGTGCAGCCGCAAACACTCGAGGGTGCAGCTGTGGGTACAAGGGCGGTGGGTGCACTTACGCCCTTGCAAGCAAGGTCTACCAACCTGAACGAGCGGATATGTTGAACTCCTTGGGGAGGGGGGGGGGAAGGATATATGTACATTTTTTTCTCTGAGGAACGGATTGATTAACTAAACACGTTATAATGTCATAATATATTACAACACTAGCAGAACCCGGAAAAAGTTGTCTTGCCGGTGTTTATTTATTTACCTCTATATATCTAAAAATGGATGGTTTGTGTATGTAATCTAGAATCTGTAAATCGTTTGAAATGGCATTCCATTTTAAACTCACTCACCAAACACTAATCACAGTCACAATCACTATTTGTTGTTATTGAGGATGGACAGGAAAAACCACAATAAAAAAATTTTTCATGGCGATCGGTTGAATGGAATAGAAATTGATGCGCTGCAGCGCTATCTAGTGGCGAGTTATAGCAAAATGGGTGGTGTGAAAAAAAATCTCCAGGAAAAGACACTTCGATGTGTCAACTTTTATGGTGATTGGTCAAACGGGGTCGAAGTTTATCAACGTCATATGTACCAACATCCATTTACATTTAAATATATATTTATATATTAATCAAACTCACAATCACTATTTGTTTTTATTAAACTTACTCAGCAATCACAAATCACAGTCACAATTATTTAATTTGTTGCTGTGTAATCCTTAAGTTATGAAAAATAGATATTGTATAAATATTTGACATATAAGGCATCCAAAATAGTTTATTTCTGTGTGATACAACGAATTTAATGTTTATTGGCAGATGAGACGTCCAAAGATTGTTTAGTTACGTTTGATACAAATTTCATTTCTCTACAAATAAAAGAATAATAGTTATTCGTAGCTGCAGTACACGGCGTTGCCCAGGCTGAACTTAGGATGATAGTGCTATATGACTGTGTGGTGGACATAGAGAAATGACACACAATAACTGTTTATGTGTCTATGACCTTATGATATTCTGTTTACCCTTGGCGATTGGTTGAACGGAATAAAAGTTGATGCTCTGCAGCGCCATATAGTGATGAGTTATATAAAAATGGATATTGCGAAAAAAATTCTCCGTATTCTAATATCTATCTATACCAATTTTCATGGCGATCAATTTGAATGGTTTAAATGTTGATATGCTGCAGTGCCATCTAGCGGCGAGATACAAAAAATGGATAGCATAAAAACCTTTTCCATGAAAAACATTCCACCAATGTGTCAACTTTCATGGCGATCAGTCAAACGTTATCGGAGTTTATTGACTTCATACATATGGCCAACATCATATTTTATGTACATATAGATTATGCCAATAACATACAATATATATTATGCATCATATAAATTATGCATAAAATAGTTATATATTATATATTAAATAAATCTATACTATAATAAAACAGTAGTTTTTTTTTCTGTCTGCCTGTCTGTTTGTACGCGGTGTTCTACAAAACTACTATACGAATTTTAATGGGGTTTTCAAGTTAACTTGAGCGTAGCAGGGAAAGAAATATAAGCTTTATTTCATCAAAATCGGCTCAAGGAAATAAAAGAAATCTTAATTTTATGACATACAATATAATCATTATAAGAAGCCATTAAGTTTTGCTATTGTAAGGAACTAAGTAGAGAGTAAGAAAAAAATACAGTTCCTGACAGTTTGTAGTGTCACCATATTTGTTTCAATTTTCAATACCCTTCTTGTATATTACAATTTAAATTGCAGAAAAAATAAACATGTTTCATAGAAAAACAAATAGTGAGTGTATGTCATTTCTCTATGTCCACGAGGTCTCGCCGCGTCAATTTTCTCCTTGGGGCGAAACCATCCGCTTAATTAAATTAAATAAACAGCTTTTATCGTTGAATGATTTATTTCATGAAAATCTGCTCTCATAAAGACAATAATGAATCACCAACATAATCGATTACAAGAAATTGTGATAGGCAAAAGTGTTACAAGAATGCTCTCTAATCGTTTGGGATGAATGCACGATGGCGAATAAAAAAGCAGTTGAAGCTGTGGACAGGACACTACGGGATATTAGGCGCGATGAAAGGCCCATGGGGAATGTCACACTACTCTTTTCTGGAGATTTTCGGCAAACTCTACCAGTTGCAAGTCGAGGGACTAGAGCCGATGAAATCAAAGCTTCACTGAAGAATTATTACCTCTGGCCTCAAATAAAAAAAACTGCAACTAACAATTAACATGAGAGCACAGCTGGGTGGTAATTCTCATGCGCAACAATTTTCCGGTGTTCTATTAAAAGTTGGAGAAGGTGCCCTCCCTGAGCAACACGGTCAGGTGACGCTTCCAGAAATACTTGGCAGAGTCGTATATTCGGAAGACGAACTCATGCGTTCGGTATTCGGGGATCTGTCAAACATACAACATCAGGAACATACGTGGTTATGTAAACGTGCCATACTCACTTCAAGAAATGACCAAGCTGCTGCAATCAATGAAAAAATTTTAAACGAATTGAATGGGGCTGAAGTGGTTTACACATCGTTTAACAGCGTCCTTAATCAGGACGACGCCACTAATTATCCAGTTCAGTTTTTGAGTTCTCTCACTGCAAGTGGTTTTCCTGTTCACAAAATTGTTCTCAAAGTCGGTGTTCCAATAATGCTTCTGAGGAACCTTACCCCCCCAAAATTGTGCAATGGAACCCGGCACTGGATGTGGCTCAGGTGAAACTGTTTTCATATCACGCATACCGATCATCCCGAATAACTTCCCGTTCGGGTTCAAGCGCACACAGTTTCCAATAGCAGTTAGTTTCGCGATGACAATAAATTAGTCTCAGGGTCAGAGCCTTAAGGCAGATGGTGTCGACTTAAGGTCTGATTGTTTTTCCCACGGCCAGATGTACGTGGCTTGCTCGCGGGTCAGTAATGCAGACAATCTTTACATTCTAGCTCAAGACGGGAAAACAGTAAATGTGGTTTACAAAGAAATTTTATGAAGTGTCTTCCTGACATTACATTTGAAAGTAGATACATATTTACCCAAAATTTAGGTAGTAACATATTTTTATTGCAAAGACTGAAATGGAGGTGAGATAAATTATCATTTGTGAACATAAGAAAACTACTACAACTGTGTCAACTGTTATGTTATACTGTTGAAATTTCTAAAAGGTGCAAGATAATACAAAAATTCCACGCGGAAAAAGTCGTGGGCAGCAGCTACGTATAGTTATAGGTATAGGGCTATGCATGCTGATTTTTCATATACTACATGGATGCGAACATGTAAGAATAATCTATCTATCTTACTATAGTAAAACAGTAGTTCTTTTTCTGTCCGTCTGTCTGTTTAAACGCGGTGTTCTACACAACTACTATACGAATTTTAATGGGGTCTTCCGTATAACAGTCATTACTTAATTATTTGCCTTCAATGCAGTTATCTTATTTCACGTCCAGCGAAGCGGGCGGGTTCGGCTAGTCTGTAATAAAACTGATAGAGATAAAATTCTCTACATTGGATAAGATTATTTAAATTTATATTGAAAATGTGTATAAACATTATTTAGACCTAAAAACTTAAGTTTTTTTAAATCTTTTTTCTTACTTTGTTTGTTCTGGGATCATATTTATGATTTATACTTTTTAATAGTAACGTCAATGGCTAACATAATTTCTAATTAAATATTATTACAGAATCCACGCTTAAGAAGGTAAAACATGATAAAATATGTTTTTTTTAAAATAATTATTTGTATCTCAAGCAAAAGAAAATATAATATCTGGTAAAAATAATAACTATACCATAAATACCATCCATTTATTTATAATTTTATGAATTTCCTAATCTCAGGGGTGTACAATGAGATAGTTGAATTTTAAGAACATGTAAGCATATATCTGAATTAATTAAATGAGATGTTAGAAACTAAGAATACAAGTGTAGAGTAATGCATTTTATGGTTTCCATTATTTGCTTTTGCAGTTCGTACACTTACTGAGTGAAAATAGGGTAGGTTTTGTTTCATTTAAATAAATTAACTACGAATTTATAAACAGGGCTTAAAATATTGCGTTACAATAAACTCAACATTCTTTTTTACTATTTGGTGCCCTAAGCAATGTGAAAGAGGTAGAATTAGTTTTAAGAAGAAAATATTTACTTCCGAGTATATTAGAATTAGATGCAAGAAACAAAAATCAACAACTTGCTTGTACAGTAATGTATTTAAATTATAAAACTGTCTAAATTTGTCAGTCAATGGGATGAAAATCGGGTACTTTGGTTTTATTTAAAAAATCGTAATTCCCAAAGTTGAAAAATAGTTCATAATAATAAACATAATAAAACTAAAAAAAAAATTTCTTATACTTAAGGAAGACTGACCCCCAGGGGGTGTAAAATAAGTAAGATCACGTTTAAGAAGAAAAATTGTGTAAGTAAAAATCTACAAAATCTATCGGTAATAAACTAAAGATTTTCATGTTCATAAAAATACATCATGTATGTTTCCATGTTACGAAATTCGACTGTAAAAGGGTGAAAAGAAATTAAGGTTTTATTGTGAAAAATTTATGTACATAACGAAACCGATGGCTCCGAATTACGATGCCAATCTTGACCTGACTTCAATTTTGAATACACATATTTAACGAAACGACACACATTCAACAAAATAAAAGAAAACACATTACAAACATAGGGCACGCAATGGACATGCAATACACACACAAGACACACAATGGACTCACAGTACACACACAGGATACGCAATGGACATGCAATACACAAAAAGAACACATAATGATCCCACAGAACACACACAATTAATACACAACACACACACATGTTCCACAATAGACACGCAGTCATGAGAACTCCATCTTTGTTTGAAATCATAAATCGAGGAATAAAACAATCATTTTGAAAGACAAGGTATAATATTTTTTTTTTGTTTTATAAAAATGCTGGTAAAATAAGTAATTGTTATATGTAGCCAGCTTTCCTCAGTTCTTTGAGTATAAAGGCTGCTTTGTTGAGGTGCGAATTGTTTTCGGCCCTAAGCGAAGCCATCAGTAGTCTCAGGTGATCGAACAATACGTTAGGGTATTTCCATGTGTTTGTGCTGCGTGTCCATTTTGTGTTTGGTGTGTGTACTGTGTGTTTATTGCGTAACCTTTGTGTGTACTGTGTTATCTTTGCACGTCTTTTTAGTTTCTATTGCATATTCATTGCGTGACCTGTGAGAGTACTTTGTGTTCATTGTATGTCCTCTGTGTGTACTGTGGCTGTGTGTACTTTGTGTTCATTGTGTTTTTACTGTGTTTTTTCGTATCCTTTGTGTGTATTGTGTGTCCAGCATGTCCTGTGTGTGTACTATCTGTTCTTTCCTTTTGTTGATTAGTTTCGTTTCGTTAAATGTATACATAAAAGACTGAAGTCAGGTCAGGATTGGCCTCATGATTCGGAGACGTCTGTTATTAACGTCTGACTTTGGACATCGCCTGTTAAAAATGTTTGTCGACAATAATCGATAGAGACCAGTAAAATTCGCGATTTAAAACCCCTAAAGGATAGACTCCGTGATCCTCTATGCACTAGTGAAAATTACATCTGCTGATTGGTTACCGACTCGTGTGTAACACCTGTTGACTGGAATGATCGTGATTCGCAAATTCTTCTGTTAAAGATTTTTCATTGGCCCAGAGTCCTTCAGAAAAACTGTGGCCCAATCACTGAAGCAAAATAATGTCAAAAGTATTTGGACTCTACCCTATCGCGATATGAATCCGCGAACTTTACAGGTCTCTAATAATCGAAAAATAACTCTTGCTTAGGTGACTTTCGATCCAAACGCCTAATATTTTACAAGACCTGGTTGGAACATATTCCAAGTATAGAAAAGTTAGACTTCAATGGAAGGGACAGCCACAAAATATTTATTTCGTAGGACAGGTACAGCCATTTTTCGTAAAGATAATTGATTAACTCCACGAAAGGTAATGGGAAACAGAAATTAAATTTTTTGAAAGCTTAGTTACTTTTATTACTGGCTGAGAATAAGACCATGGGTGGAAACCTGTCGAGTCAATTTTACATTAATATATTATTTTTTGATGATTTTTAATTTTTCTCCGATATTCTAGTTTTATTATTACGAATTTCCAAGATGGTGGTCAATATATCACCAACGCTTTACTGGAGTCTGGTAGACTAGGAACATTAACTGCTTTTAGAATTTGTCGCCATATTTTATTGATGAAATGTTTTTTACCTAAAATTACATATTTTTCTTCGTCCAGGGATCGAATCAAGTATGGGAATCGATTGAATCAATCATTATTTTAATGATTTTTTTTTCAATCAATTATGTGATTTTTCAGAATTTCTAGCTTAATAATTACGAGTTTCCGAGATTGCTACGAAATGTCAAGATGGCTGTCGCCACAGTAATAAATTATTACTGCACTCTATTGGGTAAAATTAATACAAACATGACGTCAGGGCACTCTAGCATACGAAAACAAGATGGCGGTCTTCAGCAGACGGAAATAAGATGGTGGCTATTATGTCATAATCTAAGATGGTTGCCTCAAGCAGCCAAAAACAATATGGTGGATATTATGATAATTCCAAGATGGCTGCCTCCTGCAGACGAAAACAAGTTGGTGGATATATTTCAGCCTCCAAGATGGCGGATGTGACATTATACTTGAAGGTGGGAGGTCAGTCTGTCGGTGGCTTCTGAGGAAATATGGTCTTTCGCCATTTTTGTTTTGCTCTCACCGGGTTCGAACTGAGGTCTTCATGATATATTTTTAATTAAATTTTATTATTTGAATTTTTAAAATTCTATAACATTTACTTATTTATATTATGGCGGACAATTTTTAAAGTGTAGGAAGTTATTTAATTTAAATGTTTTTGTTTAATTTTTTATAATTTTAAAATTTTTTCCATCAAAATCGGATTAAAATTATAAATTTTCATAATAGCATCGTAACGAAAATTGAAACTCTATGGAGTATGCAGTTGATAGTTTTTCTATAGATATCCCTGAGGGACTAGAGAATAAAATAGTAGGCATGACTAATACTCCACTAGCACTTAAGATCATAATAAATGACTAAAATAGACAATTATAGAAAAATATAGAATGTAACCAAAAATTGACCTACTGAAATCTGATAGCACAAGTTTTACATTTGGGTTAATTCAAAATAAGCATTAAAAATGTGTTAATGAACCACAATTTTAATAAGTATACATAAAAAACTACACATGTTATAACTAATAAATAATTCTAGGCATTATACCAATAAGTTATTTTTATTTTAATAGTAAAAAAATTAATTTTAATATCAAAATGTTACATTATTTTCTTTGCAAATTACAGAAAACATAAACCATAGAATGTTTAACATAACTAGCGCGTTTTTAAAAGTATAATGCATAGGGCATTGCAAGATAAATGTAAAAATATTATTTTCCTGAATTTTTTACCAATTTTTCTGGCAAATTGACATGCCATTCTTTTCAAAATAATGTTTTTAAGGAAGTAAAACGGTATCGATAGGATAAATATGGTGAAATTAATGAAACAAAACTTAAAATGAAAACTGAAAAGGCTTTACACGGCATTTTTTTGTTGTTTAAGTAAACAGTACGACGATATTTAAAGATAACATGAGCAAAGGCACAAAGGATATATTTATGTGTGTATTCATACATATATACATCCATATATATAATAGTTCGTTGAAGTGTTTGTGCGTAATGGGTAGATACCGGAAAAATTCGCGGGTTCGATGACCTCCAATATAGACTCCAATATCCTCCACACACTCGGGCAAATGCCAACTGTTCATTGGCTGCTGACTTGTGAGTCGTCTCGACTGGTTGGCCTGTGATTCGACACTTCTATTGAGTGAGGGTCTCTAATTGGCCGTCAGTCATCCAGATTAACAGTGAACCAATGGCTGAAGCAGCACTAAGGTATACATATTTGAAATTTAGCATAACACGAAATGAACCCGCGAATTTTGCAGGTCTCTAGTAATGGGTCATGGAGTTTCGTCATTGAAGATGTTAATTATAGCTATTACGTAATGCAACATGATACACAGCCCGGACATTTTGATGAGGAAGTCTCAATTTACCAGCGTGACGTCATACCATGACGTTTCATATATTCGTGTATTTTTTTGCTCTCCAAACTGCAGGGGTACACAAATATTTGAAACATGTTAACAAGTGTGCAAGTATAAAAGCGTACACGTGAGTGTACAAGTATGGGTGTGCATAATAATATGTGCAAGTATTAAAGCAAGCAAGTGTGCGAGTAAACAAGTGCGTGACTGCGCAAGTGTGGAAGTATGCAAATACGTGAGTTCAACAGTGCGCAAGTATATAAGAGCAAATTAATGCAAGTGTACTATAGTTCAAACATGTCATTGATCGATGCCATCTGTTGTTTATTATTTTTGGCAAGTAATTTTATGTTCACTATCCTCTGAGTGATACCCTTTTGTTATGCTCCGATGACGTCATGGCCTCGACTGGCCTACCAGCTACAAAAAGTATCACTGCAAAAACCATTTTTCTACCAAATTTCGTAACCTTTTAACACTTTGAACCTTGAGAAGCACGTAAGTTTTTTAATTGCAATCAGACTATACAAATAAATATAAATATACTAGCCGTGTTCTCAATGGGAAAGTATTTGATCATAATTTTTGATGAATTAAGAAAAAATCTGTTCCATATGACTATGTACAGAAGCCACAAAATCAATTTCCATTTATATATATTTAACTTCAAAAATGGCCAATTTCCATACAAAATTTCATACCTTATCTAACCCCCTTAGGGGATTAATTTTGAATAATCCCGTCTTATTGCTCACCTACGGTATATAAGGAACCCCTATGCAAAATTTAATGCTTATAGACCCACCGATTTAAGCTCTGCGTTGTCAGTCATTCAGTTTAGAGTTTTATCAAATAGAAGATTAACGTGCATAAAGATTGTTTCTGATTACCTCCGTAAGGGATCTTTAGTCTAATAAAGCCACTATTTAAAGTGTATCTTAAAACGATGTCATCAATTTTTGTTGACCTTTCGAATAGTTTCAAGAATCCTTACAGAATCACCTAAGCAGACTTTAGTGAGTCACTCGTGTCATATTGTGGATCCTTGTGTCCTTCGAAGGGTTTGTGGCTGTACATTTTAGTATAAATATAATGATAGTCTGAAAAGTTCTGTACACACAATTTTATGTATAACCTCTTACTGTGAAATTTTTAACTTCAAAGTCTAAAAATTGTAAAAAAAAAAACCTTGAAAGTAGAACGAAGAAAAAGAATTGAAAACACAGAAAATTGACTGGTGAAAAAGTATATATTACTGACGTACCCGATTATGTGAGCGTTTCAAAGATACTTTCATAGTGATTGCAGCTTTGAAACTGAATGGTCCATTATTTTAGGTTTCATCTGTGAAGGGCACAACATTTTCATTCGGAAAGAGCAACTGTATGTAATCGCGTATTATTTAAATAATTGTTATTCCATATTTCTTAGCATGAATTTTAAGTTTGAACATTTTTTACAAACAATTCACACACACACACAAGAAATAAAATAAAATCGAAAACTAGCTTGTGTGTAAATACTTATGATGTACTTATGTCTCTTTAAAGTATTGTTATAGCATGTAGTTCTTGTAATAACCATCCCATCAAAATTTGTATTAATTAAATTTAATCCTTAATAATTAAAATATCAATATTGGGATGAAATTATAAAGTTTTAAATATTACTGAGATAATTGTAAATTTACAAAATACATCAAAATAAGCTTTCATTAAAAGTTAAATTATTTAACCATACATTAAAAGAATTTTTCCAAAGCAATTTTTTTAAGGAAAATAGCTATAATATTTCTAAGCAAATATTCTTAGTAAACCTGTGAAATTTTTATATGAACTAGATGGATAACTAATTTTATGTTTTTTTTTATCTGAATGGATGATTATTATCTTTATAATTTTAATTCCATACATAGGCTACATGTTAATATGCAATAACTAGCATTATCATGCTCAGCGTACGAGACGACGCAACGATACTAACAAATTACAATAATATTATATTTTATGTTTCAGTATCTCCGCGTATGGCCAGGAAGGTGGTTCGTTGAAACCAGATGCTTGTTATCGAATACAGAGATTTGTCAGACAACACCAGCACCGTTATGAAAACGGTCGAAGGACGGGAGGAGAATTCTTTCCAGACGGTATCAAGCGGGATTTACGTCATCGCACCCAATGGCCTGCTTAGGAAATGAAATACCGTCGTGTGACGACGGAATTTTCCTTTTTTTTTTTCCCCCGCTATCACCCGGTTCCCTCCCCATCAGCACATAAATTAAAAGACCTTAAAAAGGATAAGGGTTTGACCTTGGAAAAGCCCCGACATCATTTTTTTTTAATGCGTGGGCAGCTCGTAACCATTGTGTGATAGGCGGCGGTCGGAGAAAGAGGACATAAAAAAAAGGCATCTTTTACCCTCAGCCGAAAAATTTTCAAAGGACGAGCCGTCGGAAGATGAGAATTCCGATATGCATTAAGATTCAGGTCTCGGACCTTGAAGTTTGAAGTCATCCTTTCTGGTTCTACACGGTAAAAATTAAAAAAAACTTATGTTCATCCAATCCCCTTTCCTCATTTTTTTCTTTTTTAATATCGATTAAGGTGGCTTGCGAATAACCAGGTATCAACCCAACTTATCTTATTTTGAACAGAATTTTAGAGCCTTTGTCTACACAAGTTTATTTTAAGGATCTCATTTTTAACATGTACCATTTTCGACACTGAAATAAGCTAGAACGCTAATTTTCAGTTTCACGGACTTTTTTTAAGGTAAGTAAAATTATAAACGCAGCGTTTTATGTGGCATACGAACGTGAAGGAAGCCTTCAACTTTGATATTCCAGCTTAGGGGGGATAAGGCCTCAACAATTTTCATTTCCAAAAAAAAAATTGGTTGTCTGTAAAGTCGGTTTACGGACGATAGTTTAACGTGACGTCATAACAAAACATCGATGAAATGATTGCATACTTTTATGAATAAAATTGAATCTTTTTATTGAATTATCACTATTTTGTATGGATACAAAGAAGGAGTGAAATGAAATCTACAATTTAATTGATACATTTACTTTTATTTGCACTTATGTATTCAAAAATGTATATTACTTTAACGAAGAGATTATTTTAACTATACATTTTATGCATGTTTGCTATTTAACTTCTTCCAATCTCTGTTATTCTGTTAAGGATAAGACGATGATAGGAAAAGTAGGAAACGAATGGGAGTGTTTCAAGTTTAATGTGCTTCGAAAAAGTCAAATCGATGGTTGTTCCAATCGAGTGGAAGAGAGATAGATGCGGCGCAAGCGTACGGTGAGCGTAACGGTACACAGCGTAACGGAACAATGTGCGTAACGGGACACTTTTTCGTGCGTGCAGCCGGCGTTCATCGAGTTATTAGACGTTGTCACGTCAAAAATGTCGATACCGCTTGCAATAAAGCGCTGAAAATATTTTGTCTTGACATGACATAGGACGTAGTTTTGGCTACTTGTCGAAAGCAACACTCGATAACTGGCGTGATAATCGTGATAGTTGAAATCGCCCATGTGATAAAATGAGTTATTTCCTCGCCACACTTACAGACTACAGCCTGTTAGTAAATATGTAGTTGCAGCAAGGTCAAGAAGGTCTGGGATATATGATTTATGCCTTGACAAGTCAAAAATTGGGATAAACAGTTTTAAAAAAAATTGAATTATAGCAAAACGATGGAAAATCCAACCATTCAATATAGTTACGGTCTCCTAAAAAAAAAGTTATCATACAAAAAAAAAAGAATTTTCGTTAGAATTTTAAGTTTTTAACATACATCAAACATGAATGTTACTTTTAGAACAGTAAAAAGACATTCAGAAATGCTGGAATTAAGTTTATTCTAGAGAGCTGATTCGGGATCAACAATGATTAGTACGTTTTCTGCTTGTCAATTTTTAATGGCCGTGCTCTCTTCGATACTTAAGACCCACAGAGAAAAAAAAATCATTTTACGTGTACAAAAATGTTTTTGGAAATCAGTTTCCAAATAATAGTTTGAAATACTACGAGAAAGATATTGCACCACACATGGATATTATTATTTTTGCATATATGGAATATGTTTTTCGAGACAACACAAAGCATAAATGTTCGGGTAAGAATTATAACCGAAAATTACTGCTATCACTTTTTTGTAGTGATACAATTAGTTTCATAAAAATTTACACATTAAAGATATCTGTAATCTAACATAAATATTTTTTTTCATTAACAAAAAATTTCACTGTTATAAATTAATTACTGTAATTAGATTGAATATGCTATATTTTATTTTTAGTGTTAATAAGGTCTTGAAAAAAAAAACTTTTTTTTAGGTCTTCGTTACGCTACACCACTTTTGATTAGGGGGTAATAAAAATGCGGTCATCCTGTAATAGGATAACGTAAATTATTGCCAAAGGGATAGTTCATTATTTGACATGACTTTAAAAGCATGTTCGTCACGAAAAAATAAGTGAGGCAAAAAATTTAAAGTTTAAAGCTGCTTCCCAAGGTTCCAAGGCAAGCAAGGCAAATCCTTTTTTTTTTATGCAAAAAAGACGGAAGAATGTGTTTATCAAAGGTCTACGACCACAGGAAAAAAAAAACATTTTGCTGTCATTAAATTATTTCTTTGAAATAGTTTATAGGGGAGGACGGGGCAAATTGACGAGCGGGGCAAGATGACGAATGACTTATTTCCACGTCATGGCACTAGATAGCACCACCTAACAGACACTACTAGCGCTCCACACTGGTGGGCACTAAAGAATCGCACAGTGAAGCCGCTGCCACCATTTAGTTGTTTGTTAGATGATGTTCGTACATTTGGTCTGACGTATTGTAATTTTCAAGAACTTCGAAGTAATATCTCATGGACAAACAGGTAAGATATTTGGATATTCAATGCCACACATTATTACCTTAGACTATATACTTTTCTTAACCACTATATATTGTTAACCTTTTATTTTTTTTCCTAGCGAAAAAATCCAATACTAATAACATTGCTGATCGGGGCAAGTTGACTGGGGCAAGATGACGACTCGTCATCTTGCCCCAAGTGCTTTATACGGTTTTTGTGGTATCCACATACAACTCTTTTATAACTTTTGTTTGATTTTCTGAGCTTTATAATCTCATAAGCAAAATGCAAGTGTCATCACAAGCTCACCCATGAAAGCGATTCTGGTTCAGAGGAGAGCTCAGAGGATAGAACAAGAACGTTTGAAGCAACAAAGACAAGAGTCTAGAGAAGCCAAAAAAGGAACTGTTACTAAGAAACTGAAGCTCGATTCTCGAGAAAAATCCAAGAAGCTCCAACTTTCGACAGGCATGACTTCAGCTCAAATATCCGAAGTGCAGTGTCCAGTGTGTGATGAGATTTATGTCAATCCTCCATCAGAAGACTGGATCGAGTGTTGCAAATGCCACACATGGTGGCACGAGGACTGCTCGAACTTTGAAGGAGGAAAATTTGTGTGCGATTATTGTTTATAAAACACCAACTCTGAATTAGTTATGTAAGTTAACTATTAATTGTAATTTTCAACAAACCAAGCCTTTAATAACATGCCTTATATGTAAAAACGCATGTAACAATGTTAAATTAGTTAGTTTACAGTAGTTTGCATTCTAAGAATAAATATGTTTAAACTTGTGTCAAAAATGTCATCTTACCCCGTAGTCAAAGTCATCTTGCCCCGGTAACGGGGCAAGATGGCACATTTGCATTATATTTTTAAAAGGGCAGAATTTTTGAGATAATATAGAAATATAGATTTTTTTCATGTAGTTACACCACGACAAAAGACTATTCTAATAGTGTCTGGAAAGAAGGAAATCGTATTTCCAAAATTAAAATTATAAAAAATGGTGAACTCTTAACATCGCCAACTTGCCCCGTCCTCCCCTAAGTGTTATGCCCTTTTTTTATATACATTCTTCGGACTTATTGGTTTTGTAACATTTTTCGTTAAAATTTATTTTCAGGAAGTAACACGTTTTAGGTTTGTTGTAGATTTTCGTTCAGTGAAATAATATCCACGTGGTAATTGTTTTATCGTAAACACATTGTCTAATATTTGCGATATCTCAACTCGTGAATGTGGGTATTTAATATTAAGTGTGGGTCTTGTAACGTGTTTCAAATGTGACACTTCTCAACATCAGCCTCTGTGGCTACTGTCACCTGTGCAGCATTACGCCACGTTTTTTTTTCTCAAGCGAACGCTAAGAACCACACGAATATGTTTATAACACTGTTGACGAAACAACAGTAGCAGAAGGAAAAACTTTGATGATTGGCGCCACTTTTAGAGAAGTGTCAAATTAAAAAAAAAATAGTATTACACTGACTACAAAACTGTGAGCGAAAACCCAGAAATACTTTCAGGAAAATATATACATATGAGGGTCATTCAAATATAAGCAGTATTATTGTTATACAGATTTATTGGTGGTTTACGAAAATACAAATGTAAAGCCTTATTTTTTTTTAAATATTTTCCTTCAACAGAAATGCATATTCTCCATCTGCTAGCATGGTTATGATCCCTTTAAATTAAAAAGAAGATGCTTGCCCCAGTAGCCAATTGCGCACGTACTGTTCGACCGCAGGGTCATTTTCATATCTTTCCCCTCCTAGTGCCTGCTTCAGTGGACCGGACATATGGCGGTCACATGGGGACAAGTCTGGACATTCTGGATTGTCTGGTGGAGGTTCAGGTGGTTTGCCAGACGCAGTTTTTTGGCTTTGTTTGCCCACTTTCATCACGACCATTCCCAAACGTCTGGGCCCAGTAGAACGCTCGGGTTTCAGTCAGAGTAGCAACACAGAACTGTGCTGTGAGTCTCTTCTATCTCATGCTTTGGTCGGCGAGAGAAAGAGCAATAGCTCGTCGCGCAACTGCCGCTGGTGCCGTCTCAGCGACACCGGCATGACGGACTGTGAGGACAGAGTGATGTCTGTCCCCTCTCAGTTCTCCCGACACTACACCGCTCACGTCGCTACTTCAGTCGAATCAACCAAATTCCGGTTCATATTTGAATGACCCTCTTACTTATTGGCGAGGTGATGAAGTGTTAGAACACGAGACTTTTCATTCCAGAAGTTCCGGGGTTTAAGATCCTGTTCGGCCATTCTTGATGCCTTTCTCTCCTGTCAACAGCTATAACATTGTCGGTGTCTCATATAGGTATCTACTAGAAGCACTATTACAATGCTGATGCTTATTTCTCCTAGAAACAAATTTTACATTGTTAATGCCTGATTCATCTCTTGGAAACAGCTAATACATTGTTGATTCCTGATTCCTCTCTAGCATCAGCGATTACATTGTTGATGCCTTGAAACCATAATGGCAATAACTATTACATTGACGTCTTATTCATCTCCTGGCAACAGCATTTACATGACCGATGCGTTATCAATCTCCTTGCAACAGCTATTACATTGTCGATGTCTCATATAACTACTAACAGCAATATTACAATGTTGATGATTATTTCTCGTAGAAACAACTTTTACATTGTAAATGCCTGATTCATATTTTGGATTCCTGATTCCACTCTAGCAACAGCTTTTACATTGTTGATGCCTTAAAACTATCATGGCAATAGCTATTATATTGTTGATGTCTTAGTCTTCTTCTGTTAACAGCTTTTACATGACTGATGCGTTATCAATCTCCTTGCAACAGTTATTACAATGTTGATGACTTATCTCTCTCCTTACAAGAGCTAATACATTGCTAATGTCTTTTTATTCTCCTGGCAATATTTGTTTCATGTCTGATGTCTTAGCCCTCTCTTGGCAACATTAATAACACTGTTGGAGCGCTATTCCTCCTATTTAGGTTTTTCCGTAGTCTCCCAAAATAATTCTACAAGAAAATGCTGGTTTTAGGGATGGAGAATGTTTACTGTCGCGGCGACTTTGCGTAGCGGTCGCGACTGTTAACCGTGTGTCGCAGGGACAAGCCACAACCCGCGACAGCCAAAATGTCACGTCGCGTCGCTCTCTCCTGGAGCAGCTCCAAGCGTGTCGCGGGTCGCGTGTCGCCAGGAGAAAACGGCGCCGCTACAGGGTATAACGCTACTCGTTCTAGCGACACACCAACGACACGAGCGTGGCCAGTTACTATCTACGAATTGACACATGAACTCAACCTGAATGTTATTTTTCTACCGCGAAATGGAGAACAAAACCAGAAACCATTATTTTATCGCGCCTGTGTGTTTAACATTTTTAATAATTTTCGGAATATTTTAAACGATCCAGGATATATATATTTTTTAATTTTTGAAATATCACAGAAGACATTTTGTTTATTCAGAGGAATGTATAATGAATCTTGGCAATAAAATATATACTAATTTCGTTTCTCTAAGCATACATCACTTCATAATGATAATTGGTAATGATTAATGTCACAGAGTAAAAAAAAAATCCTGAATAGCGAGATAAAAAAAACGTAATAAACAAACTTTTCATTTAAAAAAATAATATTTCTACCAGTACAATACACGAAAACACGTAATTAAATAATTATTTCTTTAATCTGTCACACTTTTAATGATGTTCCTCCAAAATTTGGCGTTATTGAAGATTCGGAAATACGATGTCGCTATTTTTGACAAAGTCGCGGTGACTTGGCCGTGGAGACTCCATGTCGCTGGTCGCGACGCGTCACAGGGACAGCTCCCACCACTAGCTGGTATGATTCCTGGTATAAGTGAGATATGGAGCAACACAACCTGGTCACTGTGTGATCACTAGACAAGGGCGTTGAGCAGGTTGGTAGAGCGGAAGGGGTAAGGGGGATAAGGTGGAAGGGGGTAGGGATAGGGGAGTAGGGAAGGGAGTAGTGAGTAGGGGAGTAGGTTAGTAGGCAAGTAGGGGTGTAGGGGTGTAGGGGTGTAGGGGAGTAGCGAGTAGGGAAGTAGTAACGCAGTCACTCGCGCGCAATGGCTCGCTCTCGGCTGATTGGCAGTCACAATTACACCAACCGATCTATATTATGGCTTCTACGTCGGGATTTAATTCGTGAATCAAATCTGCCACGTCACTGCAGGGACAAGCTCGGGAGATAGACCACTCACATTTTTTTCCAAAACATATTAGTCAAAAAATTAAGGGGAAAAAAATGGGTTGTCTGTAAAGTCGGTTTACGGACGATAATTTAACGTGACAACGTCATAACAAAACATTGATGAAATGATTGCATACCTTTATGAATAAAAAGGAATCATTTAAAGAATTATCACTATTTTGTATGGATACAAAGAACTAGTGAAATGAAATCTACAATTTAATTTATGAATTAACTTTTATTTGCACTCATTAATTCAAATATGTTTATTACTTTAACAAACAGATTATTTTAAATATAACTTTTATACATGTTTCCTATTTAACTTCTTCCAATCTGTGTTATTCTGTTAAGGATAAAACGATGATAGGAAAAGTAGGAAACGAATGGGAGTGTTTCAAGTTTAATGTGCCTTGAAAAAGTCAAATCGATGGTTGTTCCAATCGAGTGGAAGAGAGATAGATGCAGCGCAAGCGTACAATGAGCGTAACGGGACAATGTGAGTAACGGGATAATGAGCGTAATGGGACAATGAGTCATCCTTTTTCGTGCGTGCAGCCGGCGTTCATCGATTTATTAGACGTTGTCACGTCAAAAATAAAAAAATTAAAATTTGTCGTTATCTTTAAAAGATTTGTGCAATGGGAGTGCATGACTTGATGTAAGTTTTTGGACATACGCCATTGCTAAGAACTTTTTCTGTTGAAGAAAAACTAATAAATAAAATAAATAAATAAAAATAATAATAAAAATACTCAAAAAAAGATACAAAAAACACACAAAATTAAGCAAACAATTGCTGTTGTCAACAAGGATATGAACACCACAAAATTTTCCGAAACAGGAATATGGTCAGCAAACAAAGAAAAAACAAAGAAAAATGTACTAAGAGAACGAAAAAATCCCCACAAATGATGACAACACAAAAATATTGAAACCCAAAATAATTCAGCACAACAGTTGAAGCGAGACAAAAAACATGACAAAACGAAAAAACAAACAAATACAATAGTTTTACCTAAACAGAAACAAGCTTGTTTCTGTTTAGGTAAAACTATTGTATTTGTTTCTTTTTCGTTTTGTCATGTTTTTTGTCTCGCTTCAACTGTTGTGCTGAATTATTTTGGGTTTCAATATTTTTGTGTTGTCATCATTTGTGGGGATTTTTTCGTTCTCTTAGTACATTTTTCTTTGTTTTTTCTTTGTTTGCTGACCATATTCCTGTTTCGGAATATTTTGTGGTGTTCATATCCTTGTTGACAACAGCAATTGTTTGCTTAATTTTGTGTGTTTTTTGTATCTTTTTTTGAGTATTTTTATTATTATTTTTATTTATTTATTTTATTTATTAGTTTTTCTTCAACAGAAAAAGTTCTTAGCAATGGCGTATGTCCAAAAACTTACATCAAGTTAAAAATTTGTCAGCGAAACTTCCAGTACTCTCCAGTGATGCACAACATCGTAACGAAATTAATGTGCTCTCGCGTTGCAAATACTCTTGTAATAAGAAACTCTGACACTAAATTTAACGTACGATTCCTTGAAATAATGTCAAGCGTGTCCCTGCCTTCTGTAGCTGATGGCGCGAACGAAATATCACAAAGCCAAAGTGAAACTTTATATTATAAACTGTGTAATGAATTTTAACAATATGGATAGTGTTTAAATCAAATTAACTGGCCAAAATTCTGGTCCTAAACCAAACACCTCTATTTGTTCAAATATCTTCCTTTATATCGTAGCAATTTCATTATATTGTTTCGAGTAACACGTAGGGAGAAAACGTGTGTTCATAAGGTATAGCCTAATTAATTGGTTCAGTTTTATGTATTCCTAAAGTCGACACCATAATTTTTTAATGCATTCAAGATTTCTGTCCACAACAATGAGTCTTACACTGGTCAATGAAACATTAACACTTCCCACTGGAGCTTGGCTCGACAGTGGCTCGCTGTTCTGTCCGCTTCCTTCGCACACTCACCCACATCGCGCGGCAGTACAGTCCCCAACTATCGCTCGCCAGGCCTTCACTCGCAGGTATCACCGATGCCCGAAAAGTCCAGAAAGACGGTGTTTATTCGCGACACTCCGTGCGGCGGTCTCGGGAAACTAGCAGGATTCCCAGTCCGCTAAAAGGGTCATTGACAATGGCCTGAGGTGGTGTGGTGCGGGGGGTGCGGAAGGGTTAGAAGGGGGGGAGGGTAACGAGGACCCTTGTAAACCGGCCAGGAACGCGTGGCATGGCTTACGTCAGTGGACGGCGCGTGACGTCATTGGCCGTGCGGGTCCACCAGCCAGCTCCGAACCTGGCGCGTGTCGCGGTCCTGTCTGCGTTCGTAACAATATTATAGCCTGAGTATGAATTATAAAGTAGTTTAAAATTTGGCTTTTCGATAGTTGACGTAGCTGCTCCGGCAAAGAATTCTAACGGCGAGTGCGGAAAGTACGTTTTATTCGGTTCGAGAAATGTATTTGATATAACTAATTTGCGTATATATGTATGTTTATATATGCACGGCATTATCTTAAAGAAATGTACATTAATTTTCGTGTCCGAGTTTGCTATTATAAATGTACAGCATAACCTTGATTATCCGGGGTGATGGGAGTGAAGGTCTGAACGGAAAAGTGAAAATCTCGGATAATCGAATTCAAATGTATTTAGGTTATACAATATAACCAAAATTTCGTAATTAATTTATACAAAATTAATGTAAAAGTATTACTGACAGTAAATATTAATTTTTAAAATATGTATGTATGAAATTATAAGTAATAACCTAAAAGACACAGTTACACTTTGAAGGCTTGGTTTCCCGTCCCCGTCCCCCCCCCCCCCCCCCCCCAAAAAAAAGGTTAAATTTTTAAATGAGAACCCGGTTAACCGAATACCCGGTTAATCGGTTCACGAATAATCGAGGTTTTACTGTATTTGCAAAATGATAACGCCCGTATTTGTTTGTTTTCGAAGATAGATGTTACACATCTTTGCCGAGTACTGAAAGATTCTCTCGCATGTTTTCTTTCTAATTCTTCCTACCTCGGAAAAATATTTATTCATGTATCCGCCACTGAAACAGAAATACGCCAAATTGGTCTAAACAGTTCCTTACGCAAAACAAATTATAATATTTTATTAGTGACAATTTTATTTCATTAAAACAGGTATTATAAATATTAAGTATCTATTTTCAGAACTATCACAGTTGTGGTCATTCATTCACAAAATTGAGTTTAACTATAAATGCCATAAACTTCACAGCGGAAAATATTTGTAGCAGTCGTTCACTACTAAATTCCAGTATTCCATTAAATGTTATACTATTCTACAAAGAAGCAAAATTATTGAAAAAAAAATTGAACGATATAAAATTGTTACGGCAAATAATAATTGCTGAAACTAAGTCAAGGTTTTTTAGTGCCTCTCTCTTATCCTTTCCTTTTAAGTGAAACTCTTTTGCTGAGGAGGCTACAATTTTCTAGCGTTACGAAAATTCCTATCGTACGAGGGGAACAGGTAGGTACATGGTGGGGGAACCGTTAGAGGATGAGACGCCAGGGAAGGGGGGATGTGGAAATGACGCAGCATACTTACAAACTTCCATACTTGCAAACTTCCATACTTGCTAACTTCCATACTTGCAAACTTCCATACTTGCATACTTGCACACTTGTATACTTTCATACTTGCATAATTCCATACTTGCATACTTGCGCAATAGCATAATTTCGCTTGTATGTATATATTTTTTATCTATTACCTCAACAAAAGAGAATAGTGTTTCATGTACCTATTAATATAATAACAAAGAAGTTTCACTTCTATCGCGCGAGGACTCTACTTATACAGTCCATTGTTTGACGTGACAACGTCTAAGAAATCGATGAACGCCGGCTGCTCGCACGAAAATGTGACCCATTACGCACATTGTGCCGTTACGCTGTGTCCCGTTACGCTTATTGTACGCTTGCGCCGCATCTATCTCTCTTCCACTCGATTGGAACAACCATCGATTTGACTTTTTTCGAGGCAGATTAAACTTGAAACACTCCCATTCGTTTCCTATTTTTCCTATCGTCGTACTATCCTTAACAGAATAGCACAGATTGGAAGAAGTTAAATAGCAAACATGTATAAAAGTTATAGTTAAAATAATCTGTTCGTTAAAGTAATAAACATATTTGAATTAATGATTGCAAATAAAAGTAAATTCATCAATTAAATTGTAGATTTCATTTCACTCCTTCTTTGTATCCATACAAAAATAGTGATAATTCAATAAAAATGATTCAATTTTATTCACAAAAGTATGCAATCATTTCATCAATGTTTTGTTATGACGTTGTCACGTTAATCTATCGTCCGTAATCTGACTTTACAGACAACCTTTTTTTTTTACCGTGTATCTCGTTCCCTCTTTTCGTAGCTCCGAGAACTATTCCGTTCGTGTTCCCATGCTTGTTGTTCCACACCTAGGCTACACTCTCCATGTCTGGCGGGGGGAAGAGAGATCTGGCTGGCGGATACCTCGTCAAGAAGCACGGGTGTTGAGGGTTCACCCGACACCTGGGTGTCGAGCTGACACGGACTGAGGGGTGGAGGGGGTAGCCGTTATCTCCCCGGGGGTCCGGGGGTGGCAGCGAACAAGACAACATCCCTTCTTCACCCGAGTCGCGCCATAACTCACCCCCCACTCAGCCGCTTATCTCTGCTTCCACACAACATGAAACCAGTCAGATGTTCATTTTGCGACGGGGGGCCCCGTTGTTATGTACTACACACACATACATAGATCCTTTGATTTCTTTTTTTCTCTTTTGTACGCCTGATATACGACGCTATAATTACGAAAGGACAAACACTACAAAAGCAAGGTGAACTGGCGTCTGTGGCTTGTTGGGAAAAAAATTTTGTCTGCCATTACTCTTAAGATGATTTAAAGCATTCAAGGGACTTGCATAAAAAGGTCCTAGTTATAAATTATTCACAGTCTTCTCTGTGAGCGTTGTGTAAGGTTGGTTCAAGGTCACAATTAAAGAGTAACTAAAACAGTTTTAGATAAGCGCATGCGCGAGAATTACTTTGTTGTTTTCTCGCTTGTAGCGCCACCTACGCAAAAACAACTCCTGAGCGTAAAGCGATTTTGTGTTCTGCAGTTTACTAAGAGTGAACATGTAATTTCAGTTCAACGTGAGTTTTCTTTTAAAGTAAAATTGTGATCCCCAAGTTGCAAAAATATCCGATGATGATATAGGCGCCTATTTGCTGACCTCCACGTTCACCTGACGTAATGCCATGCAATTTTCCCTTTGGGGCTTTATAAAAGATCGTGTCTACGTTCCGCCGCTACCTGATGATTTGCTGGAGTCGAGGCACAGAATTGAAGAGGCTATTGCTTCCATTACTCGGCGATGATTTCAACAAAAGTGTGGGAAGAATTAGACTTCCAGGTTGGACGTGTGCCGTATAGCTAAAAATACACATATTTGAACAATTTTGAGAAACATCGAGTCTTTTATCTTCAATTTGATGTATGATTTGTTGTGAATAGTATAAATGAAACTGTTTTAATATACCATTGAATCTTGGACATTGTTTCAAGGATATCCTGTATTACTGTCACCTCTGGAATCTCACAGTTTGCCCGTGCACGACGAGAAGACTGCGCGCCGGTTCACAGAGGCGATATCGCGCTAGCAGCACCAGCGAGAAACGCACTTATAAACCCACCTCACCAGAGCAAACACACACAACTGACTGGATAGATCCCTTTAAAACCACTATTGTATGTGAACCAGAGTGGCTTAAAATTGGTTGCAGTTACTAACACAGCCATGAATCTCGTGGTGACGTCGGGGTTATCAATAGACTGCCTGCGGTGTGTACCACGTATATTGATGTGGAGGGAGGGGAGGAGATGATAGTGTTGTATGGAATTGACGTGCGCGCCCATCTATCGCGGCGCTAATCTGTTAACGTCGCGGATCGCAAACAGAAACCCGGCCTTCCTTCGACGGCGGCGAGAGTCGATAGAGAGCGCCGACCGATCGATACATGACGTCGCGGTGAATGCTGATTACGCGAACACGCCATTAGCGCCCCGGGGCAGACTGGGGTTGCGCGCTCGGCGGTCATCATCCCTGACGTGATCAAAGCAGCGGGGATGCTGGGTCCGGAACGAGATTGCAGCCACTCTCTGATCTCTCTCCGTCGAGCGGTCAACTGCCGTCGATTGAGTGCCACTCTGACTACACCATTGCAACCAGGATTACGTGAAGGACAGGGGGTCTGGTATAACAACATCATTTTCACGTCACAACGTCTAATAAATCGATGAATTCCAGCTGCACGCACGAAAAAGTGTCCCATTACGCACATTGTCCCGTTAAACTGTGTCCCGTTACGCTCATTGTACGCTTGCGCCGCATCTATATATCTTCCACTCGATTGGAACAACCATCGATTTGACTTTTTCGAGGCGCATTAAACTTGAAACACTCCCTTTCGTTTCCTACTTTTCCTATCATCGTCCTATCCTTAACAGAATAACACAGATTGGAAGAAGTTAGGCCTAAATAGGAAAGATGTATAAAAGTTATAGTTAGAATAATCTCTTCGTTAAAGTAATAAACATATTTGAATTAATGAGTGCAAATAAAAGTAAATCTATCAATTAAATTGTAGATTTCATTTCACACCTTCTTTGTATCCATACAAAATAGTGATAATTCAATAAGAACGATTCAATTTTATTCATAATAGTATGCAATAATTTCATCAATGTTTTGTTATGACGTTTTCACGTTAAACTATCGACCGTAAACCGACTTTACAGACAAAATTTTTTTTTTTTAATCCTGGAAGGAAGGTTTGGCACCTCGTGTATCTCCCCTCTGGCTTCGACCCAGACTTATAACAGAAAAGTAACTGAATTTCCAAGGATTATTTCACCCGTAATAAACAAAGAGTTCTCAGTAATTTGAAATAACTGGATCACCATTGAAACTTCACGGTAATTCAATTTCCTAGTTCTGTTTTTCAGTAAAAACTGTGCAAAAACACACGTGGAAAAAATAACAGAGTTTCTGTATCAGTTTACACCATCTTTTGAATGCTTTTCTCATGCACCAACATTATTATAATGAATTCATGTTTTAAGCAAGTAAATTTACCATTTTAACGATAAATATACTAAGATCCCTGGATAATTTGGTAACTAGTTTTATTCGTAAACTTGAGGTAAAATTGTTTAACAGTCTACAAAATTCACGTGTTCGCGAGAATTGGCTTGTAAATGAACTAACACTTCCAAGATAAATTTTAACAGTAATACATTTGTCTCTGTGACTGGTTATACCAAACAACATCTTAATTATTAACAAAAGCGTTAATAAATAATTTTAATGCAATTTTTTTGTTACCGTCTCGTAACTGCGAAGTTTATATATATATATATATATATATTTATATTCCTAATTTTTTTTATTAAGATAAGAATTGTTACGTCGTTTCTGTTAAAATTTTTCCCACTTAATATTGCAAAAGAATGCACTCGCTTTTCCAATGCATCAGAATAAATGGTAGTCTTGTATAGGCTATTTCAATTTATTTGCACTAAAGTAGACATATTCTTGGACTGAAATTAACATAAAATAAATTCAATTATTTGTTAATTACTCAAATACAATTACGTCATCTTCGAGAGAGTTTAAAGAGCACTGCTGTAGAAGGACGTCGAAGGTCTTAGCTTCTGTGACCTAAAAGTGTAACAGTAACGAAATCAATTTCATCGGCACGTATGAAAAATTGGAAATTTTGGCGATTTTTGAGGAATTTTGGGCAAATGTTGACAAATTTTGAAGGTCAAGGTCAAAGGTCAAGCTCACGACCATTCAAGATGGCCGCCGTGACGTCACAATCCAAGATGGCGGTCAGTTCCTCTGGCTCCTCCTGCGAGCGCCTGCCCTTGGACATACATTCGTATACTACTAAACACCGCTCATATTTGCGGCTCCGTCGTATTCTTGACCTCGAACTTTAGAAACATCCGAGTTTTCTTCAATTATACTTAGTTCAGTATTTCCAAATATTCTGATTTTTGGCTTTCTACCTCAGTAAATCCACAAAAAGCTTATTCTATTACCAACTTTACTAGCGTTTCTTCACCGTCAGTTTTGATTGTCACATAGCGAAACACTATGCTTAACTGGTACATTTTTGCAGTGTCTCGAGTTGTGTCAAAAAACTTAAGTTACAAAGGGGCTTTCCTGAATTTCGTCCTTCATTTGTTTTCTTATTTCGTTGGCAATGAGACTGATCAATTCATTATGAATTTGAGGACTGAGGTAGTTGACACTTCATATGGGTTGTTTTATTAAGTCTGCTAGGACTTGGTCATATCTTGCCAACATGTGAATTATTTCAAGGAGATTTCCGTTAGATACAGTCTCGTCAACTGACACCCTATGCTTTCTCAGTGGCAAGTCATTAGTAGCTAAAGTTATAATTACGTCTACAACGCGTTTTAGCACTTTCCTCCAATAATCAGTTGCTTTTGTAATCTGTTCTAGATTTTCACAGTCAACAGTCAGGCCAATTTGCCAGCGAAAGTATATTTCACTTGAAATTGCGTGACTGTGTGATTGTTCATGGTTTGTTTTGTTTCGTCCCAAATCGGACGTACCTTTGGTAAACACTACTTCACTACAAGACATATCAAAAATCCAGCAAGGTTGACAGTAGCAAACATTTCGGACGTTTGAATAGCATAACCAGCTACGTTTTACTTTTAATTGGTTGTTTATATTTTGCTGAAAATACCATTTCTCATCAAACCACCTATTTTTATTTCTACCGACTTGGTCTTTCGGGAATGTACCTTTCGGCTGCTGAGGACCTTACTTTATTATTAACCTATTTTGTTCATATGTGAGAGTTTCCTTTATCACATGAAATAATCTCTTTGACATCCCATTTTTCACCAATCTGTTCACACTCTACCTTTTCATTTGCAATTTGAACTGTGCCACTGGGCCCTTGAACAAGCACAGACTCGCACTCTGAGCTGGTGCTGGGAACAGAGGGAACGTGTGAAGTAGCCGATGTCTCAGTCTGTGTTACTTCTTCATTATCTCCAGAAAACTGTTGTTTAATGAACGCCTCACTTGTTTTCGAAAAACAACACGATAACTTTCTTGTTTTTGTTTTTCAGTTCAATTAGTTCTGCACATTCTTTCTCTTTCCTTCGTTTGCGGCATTCTGCACCACTACACTTCTTTGAAATTATAACATGGAAATATAACGAATTATTACCCACTATCACAATATATAACTTACCCGTGTAACCGCGGTTTAAAACTTAATTGCACGTACTGTATATATTAGACCAAATAAAAGAAGAGCAAAGCAATCGCAAAGATCACCAAATTGCACGACACTGATGACTAGAGACCTGTAAAATTCGCGGAATCATTTAGCGAAAGGATAGAGTCCAATACCTTTTGAAATTATTTTACTTCAGTGATTGGGCCACAGTTTATCTGAAGGACTCTGGACCAATGAAAAAAACTTTAACAGAAGAATTAGCGAATCACGATCATTCCAGTCAACAGGTGTTATGAGTCGGTAACCAATCAGCAGATGTAATTTGCACGAGTGCATAGAGGATCATGGAGTCTATCCTTAAGGGATTTGAAATCGCGAATTTTACAGGTCTCTTCTGATGATTAGAGACCTGCAAAATTCACGGATTCATTTCGTGATATGCTACAATTCAAATAATTATACCTTAGCGCTGCTTCTACCACTGGTTCACTGTTAATCTGGAGGACTGAGGGACAATTAGAGACCCTCACTCAAAGAAGTGTCGAATCACAGACACTCAGTCGAGACGACTCACAAGTCAGCAGCCAATGAACAGGTGGCATTTGCCCGAGTGTGTAGAGTGTAGTAGAGTCTATCCTGGAGGTCACCGAATCCGCGAATTTTGCAGGTCTCTACTGATGACTCACTAGCCGTACTCACTACACAAGACTGAGCATTAACTTGTAGTTTGTTGAACGAGTGGAAACCCAACAGATGAGATGCGCAGTAGCAAAAGTCTAGTGCTCATGCGCTGATACGCCGCCAGACGGCAGCGCGGCGACATGGCTGTTTACATCCAAACCTTGATAGATCTTTTGGTGGGTATTCAGCTACAAACATTATACTTTATTACATTTGTTTGATTTTTAATATTTAGTTTATAAAAGAGAAACATCATTGAAGACGAGCCCCTTTTAATTTTATATTTGTATCCGATATTTGTAATAAATATAATTATTTTCTCCAAGAAGTTCCACCCCTCCAGACGACTTCTCCACTCACTCCACTGTCGCTACGCCACTGGTGCGACAAAATATATAACTAGATATGCGGCCATTTCACGGAGTGGCCTTGCAAACCGGACGAGCTTGGAAAGCGTGCAAACAGATTTGTCGACAGTTCAATCGGGTAAAAGCTACTGTAATATTGATGGTTTCTTCGTCTCCTGGCAACAGCTAGTAGGAATTTGTACATGTCGGTCCGGAAACTGGTTTCATGTTGTGGATAGGGATTGTACGTTCACGATATTGAATTCTGAGGTCACACGGGCTATCTTTGTGACAAATTACCTCAAAAATGATTCTAAATTCCTATAAAATTCACTTTTTCGAGGAAAAATTTCCCGGTTCTGAGCGAATATTTCCCCCTTTTTTTTCCCTCAAAAATTCAAACATTTTGAATCCGAAAAACCTGATAAAAACATTTGCTTTAAAAAAAATTAAAATTCCCGCTGAGGCTTAAATTCCCTATGTGCAAGCCTACAATAATCCTCTTATATGACCTTGACCTTGAACTTGACCGTAAACATGAAATCTTTAATATTCGACCAAAAAATTCAGAAAATATTCCAAACAATATAAAAAAAATTGCTTGCTTCAAATGTTTAGTTACTTAATCGATTTAGATCCTCGGTTAGATTCCCGGAAAAAGTATAGGTACATGTAATTTATTAATAAAATATTTTTAAAACCTTTATTAAATTTTAATAGAAATTAGAAAAAATTATGGCTTAAATCACACCCAACTTTTTTTATTCTAGAACTAAGAAAGTTTGATACGATCGCCATATTAATTATTCGTATTTTTATCGGATTTTGACGGGGGAAAAATTAAATTTATAAAAAATTTAATTATAATAATATTTAAAAATTACACCATTTTGAAAATCAATATTTATTATCTAATTATAAAGGGAAAATTGTATACTTAATAAAAAATGAATAAATAAAATTTTATCTATCTAAAATTCCGACATTTTTAAAAATGACCACCATCTTGAAAATCCGTTTGCCTTAAGCGTGTTCCCGGTGGCCCATTTGTACACTACTACGTGTGCATGTTGCCACACGTGGTCCATCGTCTTAATAACTTCCAATCGAAAGGGCATTATCTGCATGCATACACATTGCACTTTCAACCTGTTACATTTCCGCTATGTAATGCGCGGTTTATTTTATTGCAATTTTGGTGCAAACTGAATTATTTTGTTCATTTTTCACGCTCGGCATTATTTTATAGAATTCCTCATAAATATTCGTCTCATATTTTAGTATAATATGTTAATTTGCAGAATTGATAACATATGAATATGTTCGTCACCAAGGTTAGATATTTACATATTACTGGCGAGTAACGAAAGACTTGGTCAAATTTTTTTATAACATTTACATGTTAACTGTAAATTTATTATTTATTTCTATTTAAATTATATATTTTTCCTATGTGTCACATTAAAAGGATTTACAGTTGTTAAATGGTAATAAGAATTTTTGCTTTCAGCAACCACATTGCTTGCCTTCAGAGCAACATCAGCAAAACTCCAAAGCTAAATGGGCTATTTATTATTTTCGGGCATAGAGGAAGGACAACTAATGTTTCTTTTTGCCCAGTTTCTAATATTCTATGATATTTTAACAGGGAAAACCATTTACCTAATTTCCATTCTCTTATGTGAGGAATTTCGTAAATATTTTTACTTTTTTGTTGGTTTTAAAAATTGATTGAGTTATAAGCATCCGTAATTCTGAACATTAAATTTGTCACACATATGTGTCGGATGTAGTTATGGATATGGTAGTTATATTAAGTATATTTATTATTACTATAGCTGTAACTAGCAATAAGGTAATAAATATATATAGTGAGTAGATGTGTCCATTAGTTCTCATACTAATGTTTTGAAGTCAACATTTAGACAACCACAGCCTTCTGGAAAGATAGAGAAAAAAAAAGATGTTTCAATGGAGTTAAATGCTAATTTCTGGCTTATTTGTTGTTGTAATGTTTGTTTGACAATGTTCAATAGATTACGTTATTTTTTTTACAATTATTCCTTGTTTCCATTGAGCCATTTAACAAACGTCTAGCCTTCACGCATCTATTGTTCTAAACTAACTTCTAAGCGCGGTGAGTTCATCATTTAAAATTGGACAGCCGCTGCGTACACTAATACCTACATGGTCACCGTCAGTATTGTTGTTTTGTCGTCAGTGATGTCGACGTTGTGGTTTTAATACCCCCCCCCCCCCCTTCTCTCTCTCTCACTGTGTGTGTGTGTGTGTGTGTGCGTGTGTGTTTGTTCCACATCACTACAGTTCACGAGCCGGTCTACCGAGTTCATGTGATTTCCCATGCGCTTGAGGCGCGTGGAATAGTCGAGTTTCGGAACGGGAGGACGGCTTCGTAAAACCCCAAAACTTCCGGCTCGGCCAGAGCGCTGGTTGGACGTCTGTATTTATATTTTTCCTCTCTCTCTCTCTCTCTCTCTCTCTCTTTCTATTTCCCACAGCCACCATTCTCTCCCCCTCTCTCCTCTCTGTCGTGGCCGGCTCATTGTTTTCCCTGTTCATTAGCGTAATTTGCAGAAGTCCCTCCCCCCCCCCCCCCCCACCGTCAAAATTCCCGCCGCTCCGAACGAAAGTTGGTGCCAGCGCTCGCTTTGTGCCTCGCAGTCCGAAACAAAGCAGGTGGGGGAAGGGGAGGTGTTTAGGGGAGGGAGAGTTGTGCGTTTCGGGCCAGGGGTCACTGGAGGGGGTTGGAGGGGTAAAGGGTAAGGCTAAGGGGGTCAAAGCCCTCTAAAAAGGGGTGGGGGGAGGGGGTGTTTGTTGCGTGGCGCGAGGGAAACGGACGAGGTCAGGTTCACAGAGCTCTCCCAGTTCTCACGCATCCTCCACACACGACGCAGGTAACCTCTTTTTCCCTTTTCTTTTCAATTGTTTTCGGGTGAAAGATATCCCCTTTAAACAGTTTTTTTGGACTACGCCATTGTTAGAGACTGGAAAAATTCGCGGATTCATTCGGCGATAGGCTAGAATTCAAATACATATACCTCTTAGATGATTTTGCTATTGGCTTACTGTTCATCTGGATGCATCTCAACCAATTATAAACCCTCAACCAAAGAAGGATCGAATCACAGGCGAACCAGCCGAGACGACTCACAAGTCGGCAGCCAATGAACTTGCGTTATTTGCCCGAGTGTACAGCGGAATGTGCAGTCTATCCTGAAGGCCATCGAAACCGCGAATTTTTCCGGTCTCTTCTCTAGCCATTGCATTTATGCACAGTCTGTTCATGGGGGAAAAAATTCAAGAATGTTAAATAATTCCACAGAGAACAAGCCTAAATCAGCTGATGTCAAACAGATGGACCAAAAAATATAATCGACAACACAACGACGACAGCACAGACGAAAACACAATTCAAAGTTAAAAATCATCAGACAGCAAAAAAAAATCCGTGCAAGGAATTCAGTCATGAAAAAATTAACAGCACGGACGAACACAATGGGCTACAACGAACGAAGAAGCGGTTTCATCGAAAACAGTTAAATGCAGACAGACAACGAACCTGGACAAAGCTGCAAACGTGCGAACACAACGATGAAAATAAAACCAATATTATGGACAACGCAAGAAGACAGCACTGACGAACAAAGTAGCAAAACATGCAACTTAGAATGGTTTTAAATGAACAGAGACTTTGAACAAACAATGGAAAGCGAGCAAAATGGCCACCACGCACTAAATACTTGGTTGCGTGCGTTAACACGGTTTCTATGTATATATTACGATAGTCTAAAAAGAAACTAATTAAAGAATTGACAGCTGTATTGGACATGTCTACACTCGCATGAAGCAGAGGTGTTTCTGAACACTTTCATAGATTTCGCCCTTTTGTATGAATACTTGATGATTTGTATGTGCATACTGGTTTGGCTCTACAATTAATGTACTTGGCAAACCAACATATTTAGGGAAATTTAGTTTATATTGTACTGTAGGTACCAACACAAAAGGTAATTAGTTTTTATATTTACTAACCTTTGTTTCTTTTATAATAATATTAACCTTAGAGGGTTATTGTGGGAAATTATTTTTTACACACATACACAAACATACACACACACAAACACATATTGCTGCCCGAGTGCCTTAAAAAATTTTGTATGTAAGTATACGAGTCAAAAAATAAATCTAAATAATTTACTACAAAAAATAACATTTGAAAACTGGTAAACTATAGTGAACTTTGTTGGCGGCAATGGAGCAATAATAACGAAAGTTACAACTCGGACAACGCTTGCAATGTAAATTCCGAGGTTAAGTGTAATTGAGTTCATGTGAATTCGGAGAAAACCCTGAAGGAAATTTTTACAAATTCCTATAATGTAAACGCCCTTTCTTGAATTCCACGTAATTCAACACGAATTATGAAACTGTAATTAGTCTACATATATATTTTGTATAAAATACGAAATATTTTTTTTGCGACTACAGTAATTGGTTAATTTTTTCTTTTGTGCATATATTAGTTTTACAGGTTAAAATGACACGTTGAAAGACTTACTGAAGATGGCTCACGTGAATAAAAAATACCACACTAAACATACTTATTTAGCCCAGAGACCTGTTTTGGAAATGTCATGCTCAAGTGTGAAATGAAATTCACGCAATCTATCGATGTCTGGTGGTGATCTATATATCCTAGCAAAGGCTCTCAAAATGTTTTAAGGTTTAAATAAGAGTAATAGTAACTTATTCATGTCTCAAAGTTTGATGTGATTGACTTAATATTGACAGCAAGTTGGAATTCAACAATGCAAATGATGACACGTACGCGGACGATATTCTTGAGGGGTGAAATTAGATTCAACTTTGTCTTTCTAACTTGCCTGGCGGAGCCACTCCACAGCTAGCAAATATTTACAAACCGCTCAAAATATATTGAAGGTGTATGATTACGAACAGCATTTTAGAACCTTTTTGAAATTTCCTATAGCAGATTTGCTGTTTGCATTTTTAACATATCATTTTGGATATCTTAAATGGCTGAATTGAGTGTATTTAAGAGCGTTTTTAAGGCGTGAAGGTTTTTTTTTGGAATACTATAGCAGTACAAGGAATGTTGTAAAGTGCCTAAGGGGACCTTTGAAATTGATTAATATAACAAACACGTGAATTTTAAATACCCGAAATTTTTGATAGTTAATTTTATATTGTGCTAATGAAAATTATTTTTGATATGGTGAAAAAAGTATTTAACAAAATATTATATATACCTAAAGTGCATGTATGCCATTTACCGATAATTTTAGCCGCAAGAAATTAAGTGACCGCAAAAAATAAAACATATAATATGAAAATTTAAAAGGGCCCAACTACAAAAAAGTAAATCCACAACAAAAATACTTGAGGCATAAAAATTAATATTTTATACATAAGAGACAAAATACCAAAGGTTTTTTTTAATAAAGCTATAATCTTTTAAGATATAAGCATACTTTAAAAAATAAAAACAAACATTTTCTAAAGAGCATAAGTACAAAACTCAAAATATCATAACAAATATTCCCAGTGACACAAACTTAGATTTCCAAAACGGGAAAAATTCAGAGCAATTTTTTTTAGATCTGAACTTTCTGAGATATAAGCCTTTTTAGTAATTATATAGTTATTTATATGGGGCCTAAGGCGCCCATTGAAAAATGACGTATTTAACAAACATTTTATTTTAGTAATTTAGGCGTGTTCCACTTATTAAGCTGTATTTCAAATGTTACTCTATTGTTACACTTTAAATTTATATTTTATACACATGTCTATGGACTAGGCTAATATTTGTGCTTCATGATACGCTTGTCTCTAAGGTATAACATATCTCTTTGCCGTTACAGAGTCAGTGTGTCAGTAAGTGATGAATGTGTGGAGACTTCAGCTTTAATATTTCACACATGAAACCGTAGGGTCGGCGCCTGAAGTGTTAAAGAGGAGCGCTACCGGCGCAAATACTGCACGCCAGGCCGGCGTCTGGTGCGTAGAGGCGAAAGGGCGTGCGATAAGCAAACCTGTGTCACCCTTAGTGAAACTCGGCAACTTTTAGGCCGTTATTCCAAGACAAAAAAAAAGAGTTTATTGTTAAAATATGCTATACCTGTTCCCTAACCGTATTCGTAGTGCACGATAGGCCAGCCAGTCCCTTATTTTTAGCGAACGAATTTCGGGGTCCTATCCGTGACGTATTTGTTGCCCAAATTCCGCCCATGCGCAGAGCTCACTTTTTTTCGTTGATTTCGTCCAGATGTCGGACACGTATCTGGCGCCATTGACTCGTATATAGTCACTATCGTGAACTTTGAGGGACGCACCAAGCGTGTTGGTGTGCCGAATGAAACCTAATGGCAGCTAAACTACCCTTTGACATATTTCGTGCACTTTAATGGTCATAACAAGATATAATCCGAATTAAAAAAGTACTAGAGAAAATTTGAATGACGCATTTTTTTTGTGCGACAGTGCTGCTATCTCTAGAATTTTTGCCGTAGAAATTGTATCAATGTTAGCCAAACGTCCGCCAGAATGCGTTTAAACCATATTCTAGCCTCTCGCAGGGCACCGTTTATTAAAAAACGATCTGATCCCTCAGTGGAATACGGTTTGGACAAGTTCTGGAATACAGCCACGTGAGTTAGGTCACGGCTTTAGCCCTAAAAGGGATGTGCTTATTCGCCACCTTGCACGAACCCCTTGGAATGTCGCCTTTGTAGTCTGTGAGCCTAGTCCAACTAGACCGCTGGAACAACAATGTACTTCCACAGATCCATGACGGTCAGCCACGATATTCACGATAATTTCCTAGGTGGAGCCTTGTATCATCAGAATTTTAAACGGTGCGTAAAAAAAAAAAAAATTGTGCTGTGACAGTGTTTTGAAAATTTCCCTCTATTCCATTCAAAAACACTTTACAAAAATAACTCGGACGTGAGTCGGTACGCCTTTAAACAAGAGTATTCGGCAACCCTACAAAGCAGTCTGGTATTGCGAATAGCCTACATGAAGTGCTGACAGGGGCCGATAACTTCTCCCGATCAGCAAAGCAAAAAAAAAAAAAAGCGTTTGTAAGCGAAACTCTTTTTACAGCCAGAAGAGTAATATCAGGATCACTGGATGAGGGAGTGAGTAGGTAAACGGAGTTAACGTGAGTAACGTATGTAACGAATATTGCTCGTTGGTGCGAGGTTTAAAAGAAAAAAAAATTGGTTGTCTGTAAAGTCGGTTAACGGAATATAGTTTAACGTGACATAACAAAACATTGATGAAATTATTGCATACTTTTATGAATAAAATTGAATAATTTTTTTGAATTATCACTATTTTTTATGGATACAAAGAAGGAGTGAAATGAAATCTACAATTTAATTGATAAATTTACTTTTATTGGCACTCATTAATTCAAATGTTTTTATTACTTTAACGAAGAGATTATTTTAACTATAACTTTTATACATGTTTGCTATTTAACTTCTTCCAATCTGTGTTATTCTGTTAAGGATAGGACGATGATAGGAAAAGTAGGAAACTAATGGGAGTGTTTCAAGTTTAATGTGATTCGAAAAAGTCAAATCGATGGTTGTTCCAATCCAGTAGAAAAGAGATAGATGCGGCGCAAGCGTACAATGAGCGTAACGGGACACAGCATAACGGGACAAATTGGGTAACGGGAAACTTTTTCGTGCGTGCAGCCGGCGTTCATCGATTTATTAGACTTCACGTCAAAAAAATATGTATTCTTTTGAAACTTCTTTACAGCCGGTTACAGATGGTGGCAAAAACGCATGATTTCGTATATTTTCCAATACCATTTAACGTTTTCATACTGTCTCATACTTTTAAATTAATTTGCGTTTCTTTCATACTTTTACATACTCTTGCGTATTTTACAATACTTTTATCTATTCTTTTGCATTTTTTCGCATACTTTTACATGCAATTTACATCCTTTCGCAGCTCTTAATTCGCATCTCAAACCTCTCAAGTCTGAGGTTTGATCCGGTGTTAGTATTAGAATTGTCACAATCTCTATATACATTTCCAATAGTGTTATGTATCATATTAAGCTTTCATAAACCCATTAATTATTCATTTTAAAATTCCATTGGAGACATGTACAGACACTAACTAGTACTAGTACTAGTAAATGAAGTTCTGTCTTCAACGCATGATAACGCGTGTTTCAAATACACTTCTAATGCGCACAGCAACCACGCACCCATGTTTTATTTTTAAAATAAAAATTATTTAAAGCAGATAGAATAAGTCAAGATGATGACGTTATCAAATGGTGACAAAAAAATTGTGTAATGTGGTAACAAAAATTGCAGTTAATGAATAAAAGTAGGTAAAGAAAATTGTGAATATCGTTAATTAAATATAGTGCTAGGTAAAACGATTAGGACTATAACACTAGAAAACATGTGGAAGAGTGATTATTTACTCTCGCCCAACACCGTTCACTCGAAATTCACTCTAGCTCACTTTCTCGCTCTCCCACTCACCTACGCCTGCCCAATCATGTCTACAATAGGTGGAGAAATTGTGTTGGTATTTACATACTTACGCTATTACGTACTTGCATAATCGCATACTTGCATAAATGCAAACTCGGGAATTCGCACAATAGCTCACTAGTGCACTTAAATATTTGTACATTTGCATTATTGAGTATTTGTATACTTGCACACTTCAATAAGCCCACTCTTGCATTCTTGCTCCCTCACATAATTCCGCAATCCCATCCTTTTGCAATAACATTTTCGAACTCTCTTCATCTGTAGGTTCCACTTCTAATGCACGTGGTGGCTACAAATACATATTTTTTTTTTTTTTAATTTTAATCATTGTGTGATATTATTTAAGGTGGGAGTTGGTGCTCTAGGATACGTGACAGTTAGAAAATCTTCTAAAGCAGTCCGATACTGCAAATAGCCGATACGTAGCATTGCTAGGGTTGTAAGTAAGTGCAACCTGTAGAACAGAGAAATCAAAGACATTACAAAGCAGTAGTAGGGGAAGGCGGGGCAAGATGGGGTGGTTAAGGGATTTCGTAATATATTTAATAAATTATTTAGCAGAATATGTTTTATTATGTATACATGTTAACATTGTCTTGTTTTCTTTCAAACACATTGGTCAAAATGCTTATAAATTTTTACATTAACTAAAAAATTTCGTTTTCTCAGAGAGTGGCAAATGCCCCATCTTACCCCGACCCCCGGGGTAAGATGGGGTGGTTGTTGGGGTAAGATGGGGTATGAGTAAAAAGTTTTAAATGTGAAAGGTTTACATGTAATAATTAAAGTTTCAACATAATAATGAGTTATTATACATAATTACATAAAAACATTAGGTATTATCGCTCACAAGAACTTTAAAAGTACCTATTAAGTTTGAAACCTTAAAGCAATAAAGTTTTGAAACAAACCATTGCCATTAAACACACGCTTATAAGAAAGATTTTCATTTTCTTGCTAATAAAGTTTAGATTTTACTAAAGTGAACCATTTAGTTTTGCTTACAATGTTCACAGACAAAACTGACTTCATCATCTTCATCTTCCTCTCCGGCACATGAGCAGTGTGCCCATCTGTAGCAGTGTCTACATGACACCCATCCTTCATTAGACTGAGTATAAAAGTAGCCGCAGTACAAACATTCTGTATCACAATTTCCTTCACTGTCTGAGCTATCCACATCCTTTTCCGATGAAACATTTTTAGATTTTATTTTTCCTGCTCTTCTCTTGGCCTTAATCCCCTTACACTTTTTTGGCAAATTTTTCTTCAGTTTTTTGTCAGATAGTGTTTTCTTCTGTACTGTCTCATTTTGCAGTTTGCCCTTCCCTGAAAGTTTGTCTTCGAGTTCTCTTTTATAAGGAGAACTTGTAATTATCGCTGTTTTGCCTTTTCGACATGCTACCTTCCTAACGTTTCTTTTTCCTACATGAGGAATGGGCAATATTCGATCTGGAGAAGTGGTGAAAACACTCATCTTCCCTGAGTCACTGAGGATGGAGTCGTCTTGGTGGCTCGAAGGCACAAGATGATGTGAACATCCAGGTTCGTTGTTGACTTGAGACGTACCAGGGTCAGCTGTTGTTGCCTCGCTGAGTGCACATTCATTACTGACAGTAGGATAGGTGTGGTCAGTAGTGTTTGATGCATGAAAAGCTGAGTCAGGAAAAATATCTGAATCAAAAGGATAAATTCCTGTCGCCTTGAAGCTGTTTATGGCATTGCTCATTGTTGCAGCTCTAATGAAGGCTTTTCCTAGAATCTCAGCAATCTGAAACATAGTGACCGCCTTTCCTGGGTGCGATCTTAACCAGTTTGTTGTCTCTTGATCATAATATGTGCTAAGAGGTTTCATAACTCCAACATCAAGGGGTTGTAGTCTGTGGGTGCAGTGAGGTGGAAAACACATTATAACCACCCCACATTCTCTGGCTTTATCGAGAATGTTTAAGTTTTGAACATGAGTTGAATGCCCATCCAGCAGGAGGAGAACTGGACGTTCCTTTGATGCACCTGAAAACTGCACAAAACTCTCAAACCAACTTTCAAAAATATCTTTCTGCATCCAGCCAGAAATGTGGCATTGCGCCCACATTCCAGGAGAGCAACCGTTTAGCAGTTCGGACTTCATCCTTTGCCTTGGGTACACCAGCATGGGTGGCATAAATGTGCCGGCAGCATTCATGCATAATTCAACAGAAACTGTTTTCCCTCTGTCAGCTGAAGTCAATGCTCCAACCTGCTTTTTTTCCTCTAGTAGCAATAATTTTAGATGTCGATTTGGGAACAGCTGAAATTCCAGTCTCGTCACAATTGTAAATTCGGTCTGGTGTAAAGCTGTAGCTGTCATAAAGTTCTCCCAGCAACTTATAAAACTGCGAAATATTTTCTTTGTTGAATGCTGTAGCACGAGCTATCGATGTAGGCTCGGGCTTCCGAATCGACAGATCAGGATTCCTTCTCAAAAAACCAGCCAGCCAATCTGCACCTGCTTCCTGCTTTTCTTTATTAAAATTATGTTTCTTATTATTTTTTTCAGCTAGCTGAAAAGCCAATTTTTTCAAATCATTTGTTCTGAGACCAAATAGCCGACTTTCCATGTGCTTTACATAAGCTGCCAGCTCCTTTTCTTCGTCCATGATAAATACGGTGGTCATGGGACCTAACTTTTCTCTCACGCTTTCCACATCTGTCATCTCATTCTGCTCATTTTCTGTTCGATGTTTTCGTACCTTACGTTCCAGTGTGGTTTGTGGAACATCGAATATTGAAGCAGCCTTGTAGTAACCCATTCTTCCGCTCAGAACTTCATTCACTGCTTTCATCATAGAATCATCTGACCAAGCTCCTCTGTTACTGGTCCGTTTATAACAGCGAACCATTTCTGGAAAATAAAAATAAATACATTCAATTCACTGGAAAATTCCGAGTTTATAAACAGAACTATGAACATTTAAAGAGATACATTTATTATTAATCTACTTTTGAATTTTGGATGATTTACATGTAATAATTAAATTTAAAACACAATAATCAGTTACGATATGTAATTACATAAATTGTCGGAAGACTAAAAACATAAAAAAAATGCTTGCATGGATTTTAAAATTATAAATTTAGAAACCAATGAACAATTAAAATTTCAAATATACCTAAACATTATAAAAGAACAACAGTTTGTAATAAAAACCCTCATTTTCATATTAATAAAGTTTCATTTACAAGAGTGATCCATTTAGTGTCACGCGCAATGTTCACAAACAAAATTTATCTTCAGGATTAATTTTTTATTTATGTAGGTCAATACTGGGGTAAGACGGGGTACCTCCCCATCTTACCCCGGAAATTCGTCCCCGTCTTGCCCCAAACCACGCCTTATAGGTTATACCGACTTAGATTAGTACCAACGAACGATAAAATTATAGTGAATACTGCATTTAAATCCATAAAAGGAGCACTATTGATGGTATGATAAATTTTATTTAGATATATTAAAGCAACTTACCGTTGGATGATAGTAAAATGCTGAAAATTACATCAACGTCGGCGAATAATGCAAACTTGTATGTGTGTCATGAACAACTGAAGAGAAAATGGCTCCAACGCTGGTATTGCTCTCTACGATTACTTTGATTTAGTTCCAACTGTCACCGCTAGATTACAACAGCTGGCAGGTTTGGAAGTGCCACTACCCCGTCTTACCCCATATCCCCATCTTGCCCCGCCTTCCCCTAAATATGAATGCCGGTCCGGCGGCTGGAGTCGGAGTGTGGTGGTGGCGGGGTCTAATAACCAAGAACCCTACATATCCTGTGACGTCAAGGCGGCCATCTGGAATGAACTGCAACTTGACCTTTGACCTTTACTTTGACCCCGGGAGCCATCTTGGATTCGCCATTTTGTTACCATCATATTTAATCTCGCCATTTTGAATTATGTCGTATCCGCCATTTTGTTTCCTAGACATTTCTGCCATATTGGATTCTCGAACTTTCCAACATTTTTGATTATGATGTAACTGTTGCAATTTTCGTTATGGACGCCATCTTGAAAATCTGTAATTTTCTTCAGATAATATTGGGAAAAAATTTAATATTTATAAAAATTTAAATAATATTTAATAACAAAAACATTCCTTTATATCTAAATTATGACGTCATTTCTTACGTTTCTTAAATAAAACAACAGTTATATGTATTGAATTAAAACAGTTAAAACAAATAAGGCGTCTTTGCAGATTTATTTATTCCCAATATTAAACCGTGGTTATGGGGAGAAATGAAGTTGTGCGAATCATAAACATTGAAAACATTTATTCTGCTGTTTAGATGGTTAGTTACATTTTCTAAACGCACGCAAAAGTTGTGATTGCCTTGATGGTGTTTGGGAACTCAAATATTTATTTAGACGGGGAGTGCGCGGCCCTTTCGATTATCCCTTCCCATTTTTTTCCCCCGATTCACCTTATGGTGTACTTCACTGCTCTTTGGGTCCACAAGCAAGCGAGCTTCTGTTATCCTTGGAATCCCGCGGCGCTGAAAGGCCCGTGCAAACAACTGAGGTCTCTCATTCTCTCTCTCTCTCTCTTTCTCTCCACTGCCGGAGGAGATCTCGTTCCGTTATCACAATAGCGCGACCCAACGATGCGACAGAAAAACTTCACGAGATTGTAAACATGCGGCTAATAACAGGGTAACGGAAAAAAATAATTCAAATAATATTATTCTTGGCTTTTTTACTTTTTTATTTTTATTATTTCACAAATGCTTCCTTTGGAAACCCGTTGCCAAGAAATAGTTTGCGATACTACGAGAAGGATATTGTAACTTTGAACAACACAAGGATTTGGTCATTTTTGCTTGTATGAAATACGGTTTTCAAGATATCACTGAGTACTTCTTACGAAAATTGGCACAATGTTATATTTTAATTGAATTTTTTTTTCAGCATAATTTTTTTTAAAAAAAATTGTAAAGAGAGTAAAATATTGAAAAATAAATCACTCACTCTATTTTGCTGTATCATGCTTATTATGTGGGCAGTTAAGGAAATTCATTCAGGGAAATTTTGAAATACTGGTACAACACAAAGCATAAAATTCTGAGTAAGAATCCGAACCCTTCATTACCGTGAACACTTTTTTTACTGATACAGTTGTTTTCACGTAAATTTGAAAAACCTGTATTTTTACATCAATATCTCTGTTCACCAAACCTACGACCACAATCAATCTTTACAGGTTTAATTCATCGTCAGATTTTAGGAGAAATATTTATTGTCTGGCTTGTAGTAGAACTCTATCCTTGCTCAACAAATGAGGAGTTCACAATCTGACAGAACTGGTTGTAGTTATTTTTTATTTATTTTTTAATTAATTTATTTTTTTTGTGATTTTTCTGATATTAAGGAAAACTTACGATAGTTTTCACGGTGCGCTCCTGATTTTTTCTGACTATATATATATATATATATATATAGTTTTCTCCGAATGTTCCTGATTATTCCTGGCTACACATCTGATGGTTTTCTCCAAGTGCTTCTGATTATTCCTGGCTATACATGAGATGGTTTTCTCCGAGTGCTCCTGAATATTTCCGAGAAATCGATCTCTGCATGAAGGATATTTAACTTAAAAGAGAAGGCAGACATGCTGAAGAAATATTTCACTGTTCGTTGTGTCTGCAATATTCACTCTAGAACATTTGCTATCTCTAGAGTCACCTTAAATTATGCTTTCACATACATATTATTTATAGGTTCTTTGAATTATTCATGATATGGGGAATTTGGGTCTAATACAATTATTCGGATATACCCATTGCAGTTTTTCGCTGTTTGTCATGGTTAAAATTAAATAATGGAAAATAAGAAACCCAGGAGCACAGCAAACAGATGGACCAAGCGATAAAAATAAACAGGCATTATGGACAACAAACGACGAAGGTTAAGGCGAATACAGTCAAACTTAAAATATCAGACAGCACGAGAATTCCGTGATCAGACAGCACAATAATTTCGTGGAAGTAATTGTCTTCTCGTTGTTAGCCCACTGTGTTCGTTTTTGTTGTTATTTCTTCATGACTGAATGGGCGTATGTCCAATGAATTATATTTAACTGTTTTATTTATTTCTACAACTTTACTAGTTAAAATATAAATAGGTTGGATATTATATTGATAAAACTTAATATTCAATCATTTCAACGGAAGCACCTGTCTCCTGGATCACTATTTGTAACCAAAACCCAAATTGCAAAGTTAACATTTGGTGATTTTGATTGTAACCATTCTGTTTGTGAATCATGAACGAGATTTGGAGCAACGGGAGAAGACAAGAATTGGTCAATGTCATCATTAGCATAAAGTTTATACTTGTCTGGTACAAGCTGACCTCAGTCTTTTAAGGCCATAGTTCACGATTTTTGCGAATTGGCAAGTCATTTGATGAAAAACTCAGCCAGCATGATTTAAGTTATAGAGATATCGTATGATATATCTTAAAGAAGAATGTTCAGCCTATTTTTAGGAATATTGTTAAATGCAGTAATGTATTTACATAATTTAATAAAAATGTTTGAAATCAGACTTTTTTAAAGCTTCGGCACCATCAGAAATAGTACGTCTCTACGTGCAATAAAAATAAACGAGTATTGAATTTTATGTCCAATAAATCGTCAGTCATTTGGGCATCAACCTGTCTAAACATACTTACTGATTATTTGATATTTTCTTTTAAATTTAATTTTTTGATGTTTGACATGAAAATTTTCTAGTAAAAATATTTGTTTTTAAGACGTTGTAGTGTATTATTTTTTAGAAGTAAGTGTCTTGCTTAAAGGAGTAACGTCATATCTTGACTTTGGAAGTACAACAATTAAAATCAGAGCAATTGACGAGCTGAATAACCAAAATAAACGTTTTCTCCTATACTGCAAGGTTAACGGATAGTTGTCAGTTCCGCTAACAGAGCGCAGTGCAATGCTCGCTCGGTGCGTTGCTCGTCGGCTGTGTAGGGCACGCGCTGGCACAGTGATGCCAAGTCGTCGATATTTAGTAGTTTGAAATCTCTGTAGTGGTGACACAGTGCGCGCAATTTTTACTATTATTTACAATGGGCAAGAGGAAAAGGTCTTACCGCAATCATAAGCGAAATAAAAGAGCTTTGTCGGTTTCTGCCTACTGGAGAAGACAGAATACTTCTAACAATTCTGCAACAGTATCAACAGCAGAAAGCAACCCAAGTGCACAAGAAACTGAACCGCATGAAATTTTATCACAGTAAGTACTTCTGTTATTTTTAATTAGACTTAATTTATAACAGCAAAGTCATGTATTTATTTTCGCTAATGAAATTTGATAGTAGATACTATTGAAAAGCTATATTCTGATTGGCAACAACATGAAAATAATTCAACAACGAGTAAATAATTATAAGAAACGGGGGTACATTTCCTCCCTGGAAAAAAAAAATGTGAACGGTGGTAATGCCTTTTACTCATGTTGTGAAAAAATCTTACCGACATGTCCCCCGGCCTGCAGCTTCATGGCAACGGCTTGCGTGGCCGAGGTTCCAAGCCCGTATATAGTCCGTGGCAGAAAACGTGTTCCCAAGTTATTTTGCCTAAGAATATATAATAAAAAAATTCAATAGCAAAACATTTAAATCGTAGGTTAAGTGTTTTTTGCATACAATTGTATACAATTTAATGCAAAACTTGAGACTTGATTTTTAACTGTAATCACTTTGTTTTTAAAACAATTAAAGTATATCATACACCTTTTACCTCTGTACACCTTTTAGCTTTAAAATATTTGTGTTATTTTAAAGTTAATTGATATATGTGGTTTAATATTTTTTGTTACATATAGGAATGAAAATGAACAGACAGAAGTGGATGATAGTATGCCACCACTTTTAATTGAAGTTGATCAAGGAGGTTCTTCTTGGGATAATCTGAAAGGAAACCGGCTCTTCAATCCTGCATACGTAATTCCCAAAATTCTTAGCCTTCAGAACAGCCACAAGAAGCAGTGCACTTTGGGTACAATCCAATTCAAGAAAGAAATCAGAAATGGCTTACATTGTAAGTGGTTCATGGAATGTGATGGCTGCAATCGACAATATGAGATACAGAATGAAGAATGTGATAGCAGTGTACTGAATAGTACGGGGGCATGGGCTGCTGTGTCATCTGGCATCGGATTCACACAATAAGAAAACATTCTGAGCATTTTAAATGTTCCTTCAATGTCAAAGAACACTTACATAAAGAAAGAAGTAGAACTAGATAAGGTAATTAAACAATTTTAATTTCTTTTTCAAATAAAATAAAATATTATGTTAATCTTAGTACATTACTTTTCACTACTCATCCATCACAGGTTAATAGTTGCCTTATTTTACGGGGCATGGTTAAATGATCTTAAAATACAAATGTTCGATTAGATAAACAATATAAGTCAAGTGACAAAAAGCAAAGAAAATTATTTATTTAGAAACGAAATATCATCATACTACGTTTTATAATTAGTGTTTTAGTACAAAATCTAGAAAGTTAATGATTGCACATATAAAGAAAATTAATTCCTACTTATAAGTACATAATAAATGCGTGAATCCTTTTATTGTTGCTTACAAACTAGTGCAACTCAAAAATATTTAAAATGTTCTGTATTATTATCCATGCCCGTCAAAACAAATTTCAAAATAAAATAAAAATAAAGTTTCAGTTTAATGGAAAATTTTTAAATCTGATTATGCTAACCTTATTTTGATTACTTGCAAAAGCCCCCATTAAGCTTTAATTTGAAACACTTGCACAAATTATGTGAAAAACTAAACAGTTCGAATAAATTTTTTTTTTTACTCGCTTACAAACTAGTGCAACACATTAAAATAGTACAAAAGTAACGCATTTCACAACCCCAATAAAACAATAAATCAAAACAAAGACTACCTATGCCATTCTAAAGTAGTCTTTTTTTGAAATCATCTTATGTCTACAGTATAATACATCATTAAACATCTTAGATTTGTTTCAGGGAGAAACACATTTATTCATAATAAATATCTTTAGGACAACAATTGCTGCTACGAAAATCTATAAAAAAATTGTAAAATGTAGTATTATAGTATTTTGGCGATGGTATATGATTTCATTGAGTGTATTTAAGGTTTGGAGCGAGAACTTGGACCGAACCATATCAGATGCAGGGAAAGAAGAAAGAGCTCTGGCTATTCAAGAAGGAGATGTAGACGAAGATGGCATTCCATTTACTACAGTCATTGTGGACGGTGGATGGGCCAAGCGTTCTTACGGGCATAAATACAACTCTCTTTCAGGAGTGGTAAGTTACTTACGGGTCTAACCATATCAATTTCAATAATGTCGCAGTTGTTAAGAAGTAAAGGGCTGAGGTAGTGTTACGAAATACATATTTCTTTGGCTAAGTTAGGCCCGCTAGTTTGGATTTTTCTATATTTTAATTATATTTAATGAAATATATATGAATTTCAAGGCATAAGTAATATCTCCCAGACCTATAACTTGTAATAACATATATTTAATAAAAGGTCTTATTATGTAAGCACTGAAAGGAAATAATTATTATTTCACTCAGGTGATTACAACGAACATGATAATCACATCAGTTCAAAAGTGTTGACTTCAACAAGTGGGCAAAGCTAAGTCCTATGTTATGTTGACTCGAAACATTTATCACGGAAGATTTGTTACAAGCAGTATCAAAATATTTGAAATTGCAAGATGCGAGGTTGTCAGACCATATACATCCCATATGAATTCGATCTCCTAATTTTCCTGTATGGTTAATCCACATTTTCTTTAAGTGAGATATTTGGATGACGTTTCCATACGTATATGGATTTACTCCTATGTATGCCACCAATGTATTTTGATTTAGTCGATTCATTAACAATGTGTCTGCCATTTGGTTGGTGATTCTCGGATCTTAGGTTCAGTCCAATGCTATTTTATTAATGTCTGTACTAAGAAATGTTCATGATATTAAACCATCTAAAAATGTTTACTACATACGGAAATTATTGTGCAAAACTGGAATATAAATAATCCCATTCTTCTAATGCAAGAATGTAAATGTTAGGATGTTTGAATTTTTTTTTTTTTTTACTCACAAATGTCTTCACTATTGTAATAAAATTCGAAATAGATGTAACTCTTACATTAGATAAAAACATAAAGTTCTTTTCAACCTGAATAAACTGAGTTCTTTAATACATAGGCATTAAAATATATACTACTAGTATTACATAAAAAAATTACTTAAAATAGACTTGACTTCAACATAAATAAACTAATTCTTAACTTCTCTTTCCAGGCAGTGATCATAGGCCAAAGAACAGGAAAACTTTTGTTCTTGGGCGTAAAAAATAAGTATTGTACCATCTGTCGTCTTCATTCGGGAGCAGATAAAGAACCGAAAAAACATTTCTGCTACAAAAATTGGAGCCAACAAAAGCCATCCACAGCGATGGAGCAAAGTGTTATTGTAGAAGGTTTTTGTAACAGTATACAAATGCATGGTTTAAAGTACAAATACTTCGTGGGTGATGGAGATTCTAGTGTTTATGCAAGAATCATTCAAAATGTCCCTTATGGACGTTTTGTGCACAAACTTGAATGTGCTAACCATTGCATACGCAACTATACCAGTCACCTGCACACCTTGGCAAGTGATAAGAGTTTTGACCCAGAGGCTCGACGGATGCTCAAATCAGTCATTCCAAGGCTAACTTCTGCAGCACGAGGTGCCATAAGGCACTGTGGGAAAGTGGGTGAGAAAGCTGAAGACCTAATTAAGGACTTGCGAAATGGTCCAAATCATGTATTTGGAGACCATTCTGAGTGCCGACCTTACTTTTGCGAAGGCAATGAATCTGATGGTAAAAGGGTAAATATTTTACTGGGATCTGTATTGTTTGACCATATTCAAGGTCTTTTAGGAAGCCTGGTAGCAAAAGCGCCAAGACTTGTGGAAAATAAAACAAGCAATGCAGCTGAATTTTACATGAGTCTTGTTGCAAAGTTCAATGCTGGAAAACGTCTCAACTTTACTCAAAGAGGATCTTTTCAAAGACGATGCCATGCCGCGGCTTTAAGATTTCAGAAAGGTCACGCGTGGGAAATAAGCCCTTTCAGGAAACTGGCAGGAAGAAGCCCTGGACTGAGTCATTATAAGGTTATCCGAAAGAGACAGCAGACATTAACACGCCGTAAATTGCAGTTCCCTGACGACTTCCCTAAAAAGAAAAGAAGCAAAACTGATACAACTCATCCAGCAGACATCGACTATGGACCAAGCTCTGAACAAGTAGAAGATGATCCGTGTGACGAGATTTCAGATGCACAGCTAGCAGAAAAGTGTGAGAACTTTGTTGAATCTCTGAATGTGACCTCTGAGCAGCAAGAAGAAATTGCCATTCAAACTAAAGATCAGGCGGATTGTATAAGCTGGCATGAACTTAGGCGAGTACGCTTAACAGCTAGTAATTTTGGAACAGTGTGCCGAAGAAAAGAATCAACTCCATGTGCGAACTTGGTGAAAAATCTTTTGTACAAACCCTCTGTGAATACCAAAGCTACAGAATACGGTCGCCGCAATGAACATGTTGCTATTAAAAGGTTCGAAGCACTAACAGGCTTGGATGTAGAGAAGAGGGGACTGTACATAGATGTAGAAAATGGGTTTTTAGGAGCTAGTCCAGATGGAATTGTGGTCACAGAAAATGCTACAATTGAAGTAAAATGTGTTCCATCAGGCATATCTACTGGGCTTCAAGAGCTGGCCAGAGGTAAGAAAGGATTCTTCCTCCAAGAAATTGCCAGCAAGAAGTTACAGCTTAAAACCACACATCATCACTTCTATCAGATCCAGGGAACTTTAAATATAACAAAAAAAGATTTTTGTTATTTAATTGTCATGACTGACACAAAACAAGATTTGTTTGTTGAAAAAGTTCAGCGAAATGAAGATTTCTGGAGAAATGAAATGCTGCCCAAACTCACGCGATTCTACAAAAAGTGTTTACTACCCGAAATTGTTGATTCACGAGTAATTAGAGGAAAACCAGTGAGAGAGCCAGAGTATATATCAAAGGCAAAAGAAGAAATGAATGCAAAAAAGTCCAAAAAATCTTAGTGTCTTTTGTAAAGTTGTGATGTTTTTTCGCCTTCAAATAAGCATAAATTTTACCTACATTTACATTTAAAGATATCCACGTATGTTAAACAGCATCAGTGCCATTGTTACTGGTATTATTTACACAAAACTTCGCTACGAATCCTTCAAAACATATGAACATTATACACTTTTATTCTGTTCATTGTGTACTTCAATAAAAAGGGTCAACTTTATATTTTTTAACATTTTGATGTTTAGAAAATATACTTAGTAAATTTGCCGAGTTTCCGTTCGTAATTTACAACACAAATATTATCTAGTACGTAATAAATAAGATAGGAAATAATAGAAACACATATATGATATTCGTTAAACAGAATAACATATAATAATGAAACTGTAGTATGTTTTCTTTATAAATTTTAATAAAATTTATTTTCTATTTCTAGAAACTGTAATTGCTGCTAAGTATTTTGAAGTGTTTGCTAATATCATTTCTGAAAAAAAGTACATATATGTCATTTTGTTAAATGTTATTTTTATAACTCACTATGTTTCACTGTTTTACATTGAATCTGCTGATGTATGTATACGTATTTATTTATTTTGTAGAAACTGTAAAGTAGCACTGATAAAAGTTGAAAGAGAGGGTCCAGACAGCATGTTTTTCTTCGTAACGATGAAATTGTAAACTGGGCTTTCGTGATATATATGGAGGTATGGTTATTTACTTTCAGCTAATGGTGATAAAAGCAGGAAATATACCAAGCTAAAGTTAAGATTTTAATGAAACTGTCAATGCACATAGATTACGATGATGGACATATTATATTACTAAGCCTGTGTAGAATGCTGCTTGAAAACCTGACAATTACATTAGCGTCACGCATTTACGCACTAGTTCACCTAGTATTTCTTAGAACTAGAATAAATACTGTCTTGTAATCGAAACCAGCATTTTTATTTTAAAACAAAATGTTGTCAGGTTTAGACAAGAAAAGTATAATTATGCTCCGTAGCTATCCACGCTAAAATAAGCTGCCACTTAATTTTAAGTTTATAACTTGGATATTAATGTTACAAATAAATATTATTGAGCATCTTTATGAGCAAAGTCGTCTAGTTACTAATGCAATGTAAATTTAATACAGAATTAAAAAAAAAAAAAGGTAATATTAAAATTGATATTTAGCATAGCAAAAATTGTTTGACCAATATATTCGACAGTATAGTGTTTAAACTGCATAGTCAAGTATTTACACTGCTAATTGATAGAATTGTAACCCAAATAAAACATTTGGGGTTTTGGTTTTATTTAAGGTGGATAACAATGCTATCCAATGTTAATCATAGTATGATACAAATTTTATGTACTTACGTGTGTTATTGTTAGGTATATTTAGAAGAGAGACTACCTATTGTGGCCGTTACCGCAGTACTAATTTCGGAAAATGTTTGTACCCTTTTCGTCTCATGTTATAAAAGGTTTTTTAAACTTTCCTTTTATGTTAGTGTAATGCATATTATGATGTTTAATTCTAATAATGTAACCGATTGTGTAATTGGCAAAAGAGCAAAGATTCTGGAGTGTCAATGTAACCACTCTTAAGTTGTAAAGTGTTATCGTGTACAATAAAAAGACTTCGAATTTGAATTCGTCCATAGATCCCAAAACAAGTGTCAACGCAAAATTTGTGTGTGTGTATGTGGTGGGGGGGGGGGGGGGGGGGGAAGATTTTTGGGGTGTGAACCATCCCCTTAAATAGTGTACAATGCCTGCGGTGATATTTAATAGTAACGCCTCTAATTATACAATTTACTGTAGCAGTAATTGGATTTAAGTTACTAAGAGAAGATTTTATTTCTTTAAAAATGAGATATAAATTACTTCTCATAACTTCAAGTCTTCAAAAACTGAGTTAACCGTGAGCAAATTTTAAATTATTATGTGATGATATAACATGATTTTAACGTCTCATTTAAAGATATATGTTTGAAATGTTAGTGAAAATAATAATAAAAATATATTTTAAATGTGTATTATGGTTTTATAGTGAATATTAGTTAATATCAAATATTACGTACAGCACGTAAATGTGTTGATGTCTAAAGTGCGCGCGAAGGTACAATTTCCCGACGGGCCGTCAAACTTCGCTCACCGGCCGGCGCGGCGAATTGTAAACCTCCATCGGCTGCGGAGGCTCGTGGCCCTGGTCGGGTGGAGTAGAACCGGCAACACTGCGGCCCTCAGCCGTGTCCTGCGCATGCGCGGGTAGAACCCGCACATTCAGGGGGAGGGGGCGGCCAACCGTCTTCGCGTGTCTACAGCCGGCCAGGAGAGAGGAGAAGCACACCCTCCCCGTATGAAGAGCCTGACTCGAATGACCGTTGCTCCCAGCTACGCAGGTACTTATACCGACCGGGCGGAGTGGTCGGGTAGTTGATTTCGAAGGTTTTATTCACATTTTACCAAAATTAACACGATTTGGAAGTGTAGCGATTTTTAGTCTATGAACCTTCCCCTTAAGTAGTCTTCAAAGAAATATTACTTACTGTAGCCGTTACCATGATGCGACTTTCGAAAATATTTTATGTAGTTTTTCGTTTCATAGTCCATAGACCCCAAAACCATCGTTAACTCAAAGGTTTTTACATATAAATATCACAATTTCGTGGACACTATAACTGTCACAATTGTTATCTAAATATTGTTGTCTAAATATTGACTAAAACAATTGTTAAAATAATTTTTTACCCAACCATTAATGCAAGGGGTGAATATGATATGGTTTTAAAGTAAAACATTACTATTTTAATATATATATACTCTTATATCCGTTATAGTATATTGTATGAATTCTAAACTTAATCTAAAACTTTGGCTGAAACAAATGTTGATGAAACAAATTTTCTCGTAAAACCACGGGTTTAAAAGTTAAAAATTCTAAACTTTCTTAGTATCCAAATCGTTTTAATTTATTACAAACCATATTAATATTATCTTAAGCCTATGTGTAAAGCCAATTTTTATACGACTATGTTATTAGTGCAAGGGACGAAAAATAGTGTTTTAATTTTTAAAAAATTAAATAATTATTTAAGTTGGCATATATCATGAAATTAGTTCTAAGCTATTCAATTCAGGGTTGTAAAATATTGAATGCTGGATATATTTCGTTAAAACATTTCGTAATATTTTCGCTGCATGGAAAATGAGAAAATACTTAATCGATTATTTTGTAATATTGGAGGAAATAAATACGTTATGTACATCAAGTTCTTAAATTGTTCCAGAAGTTTAAAGAAAGTTCAAAAATATTTCCAGAAGAAACCTACCTATGACTCTAGGCTGTGCCGAAAGGGATTTCTTTCATTTAAGCATAATTAATTTAAACCGTGTAAAACAATTTCGAATATGTAATAATTTGACTTTATTTTGTTTTATCGTGCGTTTAATTTGCACAGTTAATACTGGAACGCTATTTAGCGAACGGTTTACAAACAACTTAAAGTTTGGGAAGTGTAGGGTCAACAAAAAGAAGAATCCGAAACCAGTCTATTTTGTAGTGAAACAGTTGTTTTCATTTACAAAAAATAATAATAATAATGTGCATATTTTTCATACACTTTTCAGTTCAGTTATTGAATCATGGTTTGACGTATCTTCAGTATAGAAGGACGTGGAGTTGTGACAGAGAAGTGATGTATTGACGGATGGAACGTGAATCCTCCATGAAAACCCACCGGTTCATTTAAATGTACACTAATCCGTCACCAAGAATCGAACCAGAATTGCTTTGTATATATGGGCGAATGATCCGACAACTCAACAACCGTATGCTTTGAACTTAATTCAATACCTTGAACACTGCTGTAATCATATTTTGACTTGTTTTATACTTCTATTTTCTATATAACAATTATCTCGGGTTAAAATTGTATTGCAAAAATTCGTACATTACATTAAGGTAATTCAAATTTAAAGCTATTTAAAAGATGTTGATTGATATAAAAATTCTAAGAAACTTATAACATCAAAATTCAAGAAGAAGCTAAACTGACATTTGAATAATATACAAGTATAGGTTAGTATTGAAACCTGTAACAGACAGATGTACCTCTTTCGCAAATGTAGCGCTTAGGTAGTAAATATTTCTAAAAAGAAAAGAATTAAAATTTTTCATATTAACCGTGTGTAGTTTTAGTGTTTCATGAAAACCACATATACATTTCCTCGAAACATAGATACACAGGATATTTTTTAATCTTTTAAGTTTCTCCAGCAATCTTACCTAAATAGTTTAAACAACAAGAGAGTTATAATGATTTTTTTAATTAGTAATATTTTACACTTAAAAGATAAAACGTTGTCCGAGAATACATTGATGTAGAATTAAATGAAAAAAATAGTTGTATAATTTAATGCCTATTTAGAAAAATATTTCATCGCGTGTAATGTATTCAAAACACGCCATTAACTTAAAGCTTGTATTGCATTGTGTGATGCATATGGAAATATTTCTATTACACATTCTTCTGATGTGACACCTCATTGTTACTTCGTCACTGGACCGTTAACACGGAAATAAATGAAATATGACTTTTGATACTATCCATAGGAGAACACATGATTCGCAATTATAAAGTGAAATGAAACATTTTTCCGGGAATTCTTTTTTTATTGTCGTTGTACGCTTGAGTGTCTTTTTTTTAACTGGGAACAGCCAAGCTTTTATCACCTGTCACACGTTTTTAATATCGTCACAATAGATACGGCGCCGTATCTTTAATTATTTCGTGAAATGGACCGCGAATTCGGAACAATAGTGACACGTATTAGTCTGCAAACTGCCAGTGGCTTCGTACAGGTGTTTGCAGAGGACGAGTTTCATTAAATACTGAAGTATCGAATTAACTTTTCCTCGAATCTAAATCTCTAAATTGATTCTTAAAACTGTTCTTCGAACTGAATCAAAATTTCCAGAGAATGGGATTAAACATAACATCAACCGGAACTAAAATATTTTAAGTTCTGAAAAAAAAAATGTAATAAAGTTATAAAAAATCATTTTCAGGTTCGGAATACAAAAATATTTATTTTTGTCAAAAACATTTTCTGAAGTGCTAAAAAAATATTCTCAGTAAGCAATGTTTCTAAAAAGATAAGAAGTCATTGTAAACAACACGGGTGGTAGTGTTTGAATATTTACATTTTCATTACTTAAATTTTTTTCTTTGAATATTTCTTCTTATAAATCAAACGTTACGTAAATAAAAGATTTTATTGTATTTGAGATTTTGATTGGCCAATTCATAAGGAAGGACCTTGGTGGAAAAAAACTGACGTATATTAGGTTAATTATCAAGATGCATGCCAGGTAATACTTTGAAGAATGGAAAAGCATTTATTTGATGATAGTTTTTGACACATCAAAATTCTAAATGTACTGCATATATATATATATATATATATATATATATATATATATATATATATATATATATATATTGCAAATGGAACATAAATATTTACGTAAAATTACAGATATTTGTAAATCTGTACATTTACATGAAAACAACGTTATCACTACAAAACAGTGTTCGCAGCTATACTGGGTTCGAATTCTCACCCGGGCATTTATGCTTTGTGTTGTCCCAGTACCACAATAGTAAAAATTTATTTGTAAACTTTTCCCGAATAGCTTTCCAGTATTAACTGTGCACATTTATAAGAATGATAATACAAAATAAAGTTTATTCAATATTCCGTTATCGTTTCCATGATTTAAATAAAACTGTATCTGGGCGATAGAACTTCGCTTGAAGTCTTATTTTTTTGAAAATATAATCGTGGGTTTCAGGAAAGACACCTATTTCGATCAACTCGATAAGCGAAACTTTAACTAAATATAAACGTTCTTCCAAATCGTTAAAGCCGTTCCCTAGATACGAGAGATTAATTTTGTTATTATATTTATAAAAAAATATTTGTTGTGTATGTATTTTGCTATAGGAGCAATTTAAAGTTTTATTTTTTATACAGTGATAGGAATATTTAGAGTTCGCCTATTATAGTTTACCTGTAACACTAACTATTCCAATCACTGTAGGGCCTATATAAGGTAATATATAATTATTATATACGTTATATATATGTATATGAGTTTTCTGCTATCATCACTATAATTATTAATTACCCACATAAGATCTCTAGTCGGTTAAATAAAAAAATCACTACTCATGTTTCACCACTTTCTTTTAAATAATCAGCTACATTATAGTTTCTATTCATTTTCACTTCACAGTTATTATTAAAAAATAGGTTTTAAACTTAGCCTAATACCTCCTTCCATACTACATTGCGGATATGTCGAGGATTTTTATTTAACTTGGAAGGAGTACTTTTAACGGTACTTGGTCACTTTACTCGGGAAATTTCCACATACAACATGTCATGAATAATAACTGATGAACTTAAGTCCACTCCAATAAAATTAATAGTTTGCCTTGAGATGTGTGTACTGTCATGTAAAATGCAGATCTTACTGGAAATTAGTGTCGCTGCGTGGCATATCCCAGTTGACCATTTGATGAGTCAAAAGTGATTCTATGGAAATGTTCTTATTTGCCGGATTGTTAACCAGTACCGATTTTTCGCCCTTGATTAAAGTTAAGAGCTTTACTTAAAGGTTTTCTAGGCATGTTGAAGTGCATGCGTTGGCTAACAAATATACACATACAACCAAACAACCAAAGAAAAACTTACCTAACACTACACGTTGATCGCTTAATACAATAAATAACACATTAAAAGAATATTGTTATTGGATGCGAGTGCAATTTGTTGTTAAGTATATGATTTAAAAACTACAACGTCAGTCGAGTAGCTCATTTAAAAGCTAACGAAATGATGACGCTACGAGCTACAAAGCAAAGTTAGAAAAATATTTTTTTTTGTTTAAATTCACGTTTGTCTAGGAAAGACACCTACTTATATAAAGCAAAACGTTATCAATGTACAAATTTTAGCCCAAATCGTTAGAGCCGTTTCCATGATGCCAATGTGTGAATTTATGGACACAATAATAGCTCGTTTAAAAGTATTAACCAAAGAAACTTAGCTAACATGAACCGTTGATTACCTAACACAATAACATAATAAAATTGTATTTCTATTGAATGCGAGTGCAATTTTACAATTAATAATGTCATGTAGTGTCATCATTTATTGAGTACATAATTCAAAAAACTAAAAGTTGAGTTGAATAGCTAATTTAAAAGCTAACAACAGGTGGCTCAAACGAACTATAAAGCAAAGTTTAGAAATTGTTTCGTGTAAAATCGTGTTCTTCCATGGAAGAAACCTATACAGATAAACTTAAAAAGCAAAAAGTTATCAAGTTACAAATTTTTATCCAAATCTTTAAAGTTTTTTTGGAGATGCTTATATATATATATAAGATGTAATTTCTGGATTAATAATAATTGAGTACCCGAAAATAACCATGGCCAGGTGTTTTAGTATTAAAAACTATTTCTTAGCCACTTATTTTCAAATTTTGTTTTTGTAAAAACACAGAAATCATTTTTTTTGTGTACAAAACATTTCAATCTGTGTCGTACAAAAACGTGCATGACAAAGACAAAGGCCTAAATAATTTCTGTTGGTGTCCCACTCACTAACTTTTCCTATTCGCCGCTTTCTCTTTCATCCTCCATCACCAAATTACTGTCACAAGGCTTTGGCTGATGGTTTTTCACATACCTCTTATGCAGTGTTGTCGCTTTAATCAACATTTTTTCCAAATGCGCCTTCGTGAGTGCTTTGATCATCGTAGGTACGTACCTGCAGACAAAGAGATAATCATCATAGTAAGGAATAAGTTTATACAAATTGAATTTTTTTCAAACCACTGAAATTTTTGGGAGCATACAATGTAACAGTTAGTAAATATTCAACTACAGAGGGTGGGAGAAAAAAATAGGCGAAGATTAAATTTTAGTGAAGATTTGAGACTCGGCAGGAAAGCAAACTATGATTGTGTAAAGAAGTTAATAATTTTAAATATTTAAGCATTGCGGTTTTCAACTGTTGCTTTTAAAATGCTATGTAAAATCACTCATACATAAAAATAATCGTGTAAATGACCCGTTTCGTTCATATTCACAGTTTAAATACAGTAACGCCGAAAAATGAACCACAACCTAACATAACCTAGCCTAGCCTAACCTAACCTAACCTAACCTTACCTTACCATACCTAACCTAACCTAACCTTTGTGGCAGTCCTGCAATGACTTTTTTCGGCGTTCATGTGTTTCGGCGTTGTGGTAATACGGCGTTGTGGTACACAGCAGTTTTCTAGCTTTCGGCGTTGTAGTCAATTTGGCATTCGGTGTTATGGTTTTCGGCGTTATTGTACGTTCGGCGTTGTGGTATTTCGGCGTTGTGGTAATTCGGCGTTGTGGTACACAGCAGTTTTTTAGCTGTCGACGTTGTAGTCAATTTGGCATTCGGCGTTATGGTTTTCGGCGTTATTGTACGTTCGGCGTTGTGGTATGTCCCCATGACAGTGCCGCTATTTGTGGCGAATGACACGAACAAATCTCACACAACAAAGGGAAACGTTAAGGTAACTGTTAAATTAATTTTAACAAGATGGACAGTATTTAAAAAAATTTCGCTTTTTTTCAAATCAGATACAAAACCATGGTTTAGTATTTTTTTTCAAGAATTTTTTTAGTTTTAATCAAAACCGTTCCATTATAAATTTTTAAATTTTTGGTCTGCGCATTAAATGATTCAATAGTCATCGTAGCTGCTCCGTCAACGAATGCTAGCGGTGGGTGTGTATACTATGAGTGATTTCTGCACATAAATGCAGTTGAAAAACCAATTTGCATATAAATATATCACTTAGAATTTAAAAAAAAAAGAATTCTAAGTTAAATTTCGTTTTCGAGTTTCATATTATAGAGCATTTGCAAAATGAGAAAAAATGAATTTGCTCGTTACCGAGGTTAGATGTTACACTTCTCTGGCTAGTAATCAAAGACTTGCTCGCATACATTTTTAATTTTACAGAGAATGAAACCACATCCTGGTGACATCTGTTTATGGAAAATAATCTCATACCTCTCGTTTTTTCACCTTAGTCAACTGGAAAAAGTTCCAGACTTAGAAAGTATATATGTATGTGTATATAAATATGTATATTTATTTATTTATAATACCACATACTGAATGAACAAAAAGCTCTAGATCAAAAACACCTCGTTGACTGAAAAATTTTAAATAGCGTCAACTTAGGGTCCAAAGTTACCATGAGAGAGGATATTTCACTAAATCTGTCACTTAAGTGTTTTCAATTTATTAAGGCCAAAACACAAGAATGACAGATTTTAAACTTTTCAGAGTAAACTAATAAAGGAAATCTGATTTCAAAGTTTGGTGTAAGATCACGTCATAAATAAGTAACTGTACCTTACGTAAGTATGACTCAAGGTCTAATTGTACAGGCTAACAACGAAATGCAAAACTCACTCACAGACTGATCACTTAATCTTGAAATACAAAATGCCTAGATAGCTAACATAGATAAAAAATTGGTTGTCTGTAAAGTCGGGTTGCGGACGATAGTTTAACTTGACAACGTCAAAACAAAACATTGATGTAATAATTGCATATATTTATGAATAAAATTCAATCATTTTTATTGAATTATCACTATTTTGTATGGATAAGAAGAACTAGTGAAATTAAATCTACAATTTAATTGATGAATTAACTTTTATTTGCATTCATTAATTCAAATATGTTTATTACTTTAACGAAGAGATTATTAACTATAACTTTTGTACATGTTTGCTATTTAACTTCTTCCAATCTGTGTTATTCTGTTAAGGATAGGACGATGATAGGAAAAGTAGGAAACGAATGGGAGTGTTTCTAGTTTAATGTGCCTCGAAAAAGTCAAATCGATGGTTATTCCAATCGAGTGGAAGAGAGATAGATGCGGTGCAAGCGTACAATTAGCGTAACGGGACACAGCGTAATGGGACAGTGTGCGTAACGGGATACAGCGTAACGGGACAATTTGCGTAACGGGACAATGAGTCATCCTTTTTCGTGCGTGCAGCCGGCTTTCATTGATTTATTAGACGTTGTCACGTCAAAAGGTTCATATTTATCGCCCTTCGTGTCTAACGAGCAGTGTAAAATCCATCAGCCTGTAAACATCTGTAGTGAAGCACGCGTACATCAGCTAGCTCAATATATTTACCTCTAGTCGGTTTTGTCCCCTCTGTAAACATACAGGTCCCAACGAAATTTTAAGAACATTATACAATTAAATTTAATAATAATTGGCTCGACAGTTCTGTTAGAAAGTGCTCATTAAATGCGGAATTCTTTTTCATTTAAACGTTTTTTTTTGGCCACTGACATATTTTTTGGCAAATTTTGTAGAAACAAAATATATGTAATACTACATTTCCTCTGAACTACTATTAGTTTATGCTTCTTTGTTTACAAATGATGATTTCCCGAACTAATCACCGTTTTGTTGTGAAAGGTATTTTTATTTGTAACTGATTTGATACATTTTAAAAGTTATACAAAAATTCACTTATTCAAAATCATAAAAAGAAACATTACTTAATCTGCAGTAATTTTGAAAAATTATTTTATAGAAATTACAAAAAATATTTTAGTTAAATTTTATTTTAAATTTAGAACAAATATCTCATTTTTTTCGTGATTAGTTATTAACTATATAATTACAAGAGTTAACAAAGTAATTTCTCCCAAACTTTTATAACCAAAAATATTAAATTTTAAATCTACAGATGGCTTAAAACTTTTGATGGGATCTTTATTAAAAGAAGGGAGTCATGAAGTAATCTTGGCGACACGAAAATATGATACTTTGAAAGGCCCACCACGGACCAACACAATACTCTCGAGGCTAATGATAACTTCGTCATCGTAAAGCCCGCTCTGACGGCGACACTCCCCCCTCCCCCCCCCCCCCCCCCCGCGAGCAACTCAAATCCTGAATCGATTTTATTTTTTACGTTAGGGTGTGAAATACGTTTCGTAAAAAACAAGTCCTTAAATATTTCCTGCATATTATTTTTTACGTAAGCAGCAAGTAATAATTCTAAAAAAAATTGGTTGTCTGTAAAGTCGGTTTACGGACAATAGTTTAACGTGACAAATTCATAACAAAACATTGATAAAATGATTGCACACTTTACGAATAAAATTGAATCATTTTTATTATAACAATAAAAGAATAAATACTTGAAATTATACTAGTAATCAGATTTTTAAAATGCAAGAATAATTAACCTTTATTGCTGAAATTGTTGCAATGAGCAATGAAAACCACATTAACTTTTCGTTTAAATACAATTATGAACAAGTTTCCACACAAATAAATTGTAATCAAATATCTTACATAACCTATTATTACTGCACTCGCCGACAGATGCTACTTTTTTTAATAATAAAAGAACAGATACTTGAAATTATACTAGTAATGAGATTTTTAAAATGCAAGAATAATTAACCTTTATTGAAGAAATTGTTGTTGTAATAAGCAATGAAAACCACATTAACTTTTCACAACACTTTATAAATAGTCGACGAAAAAGTTCACGTGTAGATGTAAGTTGTGTGCTGCCGCTGTCTTTCTTGTCCTCGGACGCGTAGGCCAATCGAGTGGAAGAGAGATAGATGCGGCGCAAGCGTACAATGTGCGTAACGGGACACAGCGTAACGGAACAATGTGCGTAACGGGACACTTTTTAGTGCGTGCAGCCGGCGTTCATCGATTTATTAGACGTTGTCACGTCAAAAAAAGTGAATAAATCGAAGAACAACGTGCGACACCCGTTTGTAACCGCTCATCTAGACTTCCCAATGCAGAGAGATGTCGTCTCTAGCGATTCAGAAAGAAAGAAACCCAGACGGCACAGAAACACGACGTCTCGAGAACTGCAGCCGTCTGCATCGGCCCGACCCGGCGACGACGCATCGAATACAGAGTCAGTGGACGTGGACAACCCAGGGGAATCGGAAAAATCACAAAATAGATTTTTGAAACTTATAATCGAATTCGCGAAAAAAAAAAAAAAAAGAATCATCGTGGTAGTCGCCCTGACTTCCAACCAACCCAGGTTGTTTTTGTAACCTGAAGTGAGTGAGAAATCATGACTGTTGTTTATTTTTTTACTGTTGGCGAAACAATATTGCTGGTGCGAGCCCAATCCTCTGACGTGACTCAAGTAAATGAGCACTAGTAAGTGTAACACGTCGTAGGAAGGTTTGAGGATCGATTACTTTCTTACTTGCTCACTTTACACTTACTCCGAGCGAGCTGGCATAAATTAAAAAAAAAAAAAAAAAAAAAAAACATTTTTTACTATGATACTTCAGGACGCGTTTCCAAAAATCTTGTTTAAAAAATTTACGCGATTTTACGAGGAAATAAAAAAAACAAGCGAGTAAAATTCTAGCTTTTTTTTTTTTTTTGCACTTTAAGACACGGTAAACAACGAATTTAGTATAGATTACCGCAATATTCGTTCAGCTCCGACAATTGATGACGTGTTGGTATGCACCGTAACATTTGGGTATGATCAAACATTTATTTTGGTATTTATCGCACTATTGCTACGTTATATTTCATTCGTGGTATATTAAAACAGTAAAAGGTTAGCTATGTAACAACTCATATTAAATGTAAAGAAATTTTTAATTATAGGAATCGTGTTAGTAGGAAATCTACTTTGTTAAACTGTGGTTTCGTTTCTACTTTGGTAGTACATACGTTAAGCAAAAATGGCGACTTAAAATTTCGGAGTGCCTCTTTAACTTAAATAATCACGAAGGAAATGAGCCAAAACATAAAATATTTGAGATAAGAATGTAAAATACTAGATTTAAGTGTCTTATTTGTCAGTGAAATTAATAAGTAATAATTTATCTTAAAAATAAGTCTATTGAACACGTACATTAAATATTCTAGGGTTGCTTGTTCTTTCCGAATACGAACTTATGTATAAATAGTAATCTATAAATACAAGAGTTCAAGGAGACAGATAAAAACAAATGACATCATTTAGGTTTTCAAAAGTTCATTTTCAATAATTTTACATAACTTTTAATATAAAATACAAATTATTTCTTGGGACTTAAGTCACACAATAAATGATTTACAAAAACCACGTGGTCCTTCCCAAAACAAATATTTATTAGAAAATATTTTTTGCAACATAAAACACAAATTTAATACATTTAATACATTTCAATAAATTTAATACTATGCTTTAACGATACCAAATTATGAAAACTAAACAGAAGAAAATTTTAATGGCCAAAACTATTTGAAGTCTAAGATGGCATTATTCTCTTAACTGTAGATGGTCAAATACCATATTTTTTTTGTTATATCACGTACCTAATGGTTATGAGTAAACATAACTGAATTTTCTTTTCAAAAAATCTCACTTTATATAATTCGCACTTTGAATCTCTGGGCTTTCAGCCTTCGTCATGCCGTTATTGTTTTAATATCTGTTGTATGAGCATCCTTTGACAATGTGTGCTGTTTCCCATGTGCACTTCCTTCCCCCGTGTCCTTTTCTTGCTCCCAGGGGTACAGGATGTAAACAAACGTCAACCCACGACACGAGAGTAAACACAGCTCACAACACAAACAGCCTTGAGAGAACTCGGTTAATAACCTTAGTTTACTTTACCCGCGTATACCCTCGTTTGGTGTACATTCATTTTTTTTCTTTCTCCCTTTGAGATATCATACAAACAAACCCTCCACAAAAAAAAAGAGCACTCGATTTCACATGAAACGTTGGTAGTAATTTTGAGAAACGAAGATCCTCGCAATAATTGTAATTATATTATTGGGATTATTTAAAAGTGAATATTTTATACTAGCAGCAAATTCCACAACCATACCAAAACATTATCTGGGTACAATTTACATTGAATTAAAACACTCCACTCATATTAAAATGAAAAAAATAATCTTACTGATAATGTCTTTTACTGTTCTGTTCACAAAAATGCACAAATAAAATTGTTTCATTTGAATAAAATTTCTTGGACATACGCCTTTGCAGTTTTGCACTGTCTGTCATGGAAAAAAAAAAAATAAAAAATAAAAACATGAAACCACAAAGAACAAGACTAAATCAGATATGTCAAACAGATAAACACAACGATGTACCTAAAAAGGCATTAGGGACAACACTATGACGACAGCACAGAAGAATTTCAAACTTTAATATCAGACAGCACAAAAATTCCTTGGAAGGAGTTTATTCACGAAAAAAAAATAACACAGGCGAACACAGTGGGCTAGCAACGACGAGAGAGTTTGGCCAATGCCAAAAACTGCAATTATGTGGGCATCTGCTTGTATAATAGTCTACCTCAGCATGTTAAAAATATCAATCATTATAAAAAAAATTGTAATAGATTTAAAAAAATAGCAAAAAACTGTTTTTCTATTCCTTCAAAAATTTTGAAGACTTTATAAAAATAAAAAATAATAGTAAAGATTTTATAGGGTTATTTCAAATCCACTTGTAATTTGTTATATTAATATATTTATTGCATACTAATCATGTGATATATGTTCTGTTTAACTTTTAATTATACTTTCGGTAGTTTCATATGCTGCATTTAATAACTTATAAGTAAAATGTAATTGTATATTTTGTGTTTTTTTGTTTTGTGTAATTGTATATTTTGTGGTTTGTTTTTGTGAAACTTTATTTATCTATATATATTTTCTATATGTACTTGACATGTATCATACCCCAGAAACGGGGTCAAAGGAAAATAAATAAATAAATAAAAGAAATTGAATGCAGGCAGACAAGAAAACCTGGACAACGCAGAAAATATACGAACAAAACGATATTATGGACAACACTTACTAACACAGCTGGCTTTCTATGATAAAACAGTTTCTATTAAATCAAAACGCCCCAGTGTATGAATCATTTAAAGAACGTAAGATGGATTCCACTATAGGCCGTGTTGTTTTTTTTATATATCTTTGTTTGTGAAAGATGAGGGTTCAGGGTGGTTGATTGGGTGGAACATGAATTGTTTCCAAATCGTGCGTGAATAAAACCCGTAACTCTAATTCCAGGTGGTCGAGTGAGACGAGTATAGTATAAAACTGGTGATGCACATCCAACTTTAGTCGCATGTGCAAGCAAACCCACTGACTCTCTCGCCGAAGAAGCCAAACTGGATGCTCGTACCGTATACCTCAGGTGTTCAACAGCAGTTGCTATACACGCGTGTACGCTGTGAAACAACCCTCATTGCACAATGACGTTTTGAAATTCCAAATTAATTTTTTTTGACGTGCAACATCTTGGGTCTCGTTACACGATATTTGGCAGAAGTAATTTCGTGAATGCGACGGAAGTCTCATGAAACGTAAATGTGTAACCACAGTGCTGCCATAAAATGTAAAGTTTAATTTAATAAACTCAACTATTCGTTGATGTAGGTGGAAGTAATTTATTTTTTTTTATTTTTAGAAACAAAAAATATTAAGTAATTTTCGTCTTGTTCTGAACGTCAAGTGTGCAAACGTTTCTTCAAGAAGTAGACCTACCAGAATTTTCGTTTCTTTCAAAATTAATCGTACACGGTATATTTGGTCTATTGTGAAAAAATCCACCAAAAGGTAGCAAAATTCAGTAATAAGAGCATTACGTATGCTCTCGCACTACGTACATGTTGACGTCTCCGTGGCGCCTAACCGCGCGCCCGATGCTACCCGGCCGACAGGAAATGTCGCACGCCGCGCGCCAAGTGTCGGAGCCGCTCGGAAATGCTCGGCGGAGTTCGTGTGGCGGGCTTTGAACCGGACGTCGCCCATAAGCAGAAACCCATATATTCCATCACTGGGCGAACAAGATCCAGAGTTGCATGGAAAATATAAAATTCCAAATTCAATATTGGCTCACAGACCTCCGTAGTGTGCTGTGGCTGGCTGAGCGATCGGCCAATCAGTCTCCCGCGAGTTGAAACTTAAATTATAGACATCAATGAAATAATTTGCTAATTCAAAATGGTCCGAAGCACGCACGTGAAGGTTTGGCTCCCGGAATTTCACTGCCTGTTGTGTTAGGGCTGACTCCCTATGTACGATGGGCATGGCCCGCCTGGCAGGCTTCACCTCCAGTGCCGGTTGTGTTTCTGAAAGACATGGGATTTTGAATTGCAAGCTTGCAACAAATACCAAAATCCGAATAGGACTTGATTTAATTCACCTGTAACTTTATACACCGACAGTTCCTCTATATTTAACTAGTAGTATAGTAGTAGATATTAGAGATTTGTTAATTAGTAATAAGTCCTAGATACTAAGTAATAGTCATCAAAAATATATATTTCTAAAATAATAATAAAAAAATAAAAAAATAATATTTATAGTTATTATTTTAGTTTTATCTTAAGCACTGCAAGTCCATCCCTGAGTTGGGTGTTTGCATATTTCGAAACGAAATGCCTAGTTTGTAAGTCATTTATCTGTTTCTGTCTTAGTTTCTTAGTTTTTTAGGTGCTGACTGGAAGCGGAGTGAGTGGTCAGTGAAACCACTCACCACCAGGGGCGCTTGCGTCCCTGGTCACTAAATCCAGTTCTGGACAAATAGCAAAGCGGACCACGAGTCCAAGTGCCCAACCCCCGCATGGTAGACTCTTTTCTACTCTGTCCAACACTTCATCCAGACCATCCTCTGTCTCCTGTAAATTCCTAAACGTAATGCATGCCAATTTGCATCCCGCATGACAGTGCCCAGGGTTTTCCCTGTGTCTATGCAGGTTTTACCCGGGCCTAACCTATCTCTAATTATAGTCTAGATTTAAGAGTGAGGGGAGTTAGTCATGGCGCCAGTCGCTGCCATGGCTGGCCAATCCCCCTCCTAGCACATGATGCATGCGACCCTCTCCCTGCATGGCTAATCCCAGCATGACTAGGCGTATAGGCTTCGGCCTGAGACGCACCTAGGTCCCTCCCTAACCCGGACCCCTCCAAAATACACTTAGTTTTAGTTAGGTTAGGAAAAAAAAACAAAATCAGACGTCGCCTACGCGGCGTTTCCGGTTATGTAGGCCCAGAACAATCTCCGATGTTTTCTACCTCAAGTTCCAGGGTATAAAAGGTACCCAATTTGCCCTGGGACAGAGAGACAGCTCCGAGTCGACCACCGAGGCGGGGAGTTGCTGCCGCCCCGAAGCTACACCGTCAGAATCTCGCCTGCCTGCCGTCACGCTGCCCGACCAAACTCCACTCGCCTTGGTAAGACACATCATCGGAAAACTGTTTGCGGAGCTAACAACGACACCGTTAAGGCAGCGAGACCAGTTGGAGCAAAACTTGCAAAGGGGCTAGCGGTGACGGAGGCAGGGTTTCGAGCTGACGGTGTGTGAGCATAAAAACCCACCGATAAGAGACTTTTTTTATTTGACTAGAAACAGGAAATCCCGAAACCAACGGTTACTACATTTTGAAGAAATAACTGGAAGTTAATATTTGTGGGAAAACTGATTGAGTCGTTCCTGTTGCCGACCTAAGATTTTAAAGACACTTGTAAATGCCAAAATAAGGACTTGCATCATTTGCAGCAATAGCCACATCAGTAGAGCCTAGAGCATAGATGTTCGCCTTTGAACGACGCCTTATGAAATTATAAATAAAGTAACTCGTAAATTGAAACGTAAGAAAAGATTCGAACATCAAGCATATTAATTGCTGTTTAACTTATCTATTACTTGTTTACCTGTTCAGTAATGTGTAATAATTATGTTATTCAGAGAAATGTCAGTCTTAAGTGGTTTTACGTAAATAATTAGAATTTTTATAGTTGTGTCTTAATCGAGTTTCCAAGTCAGAAAACTTGTTTACTATTCTTTTGTTACATAGAGAAACAGCAGATTGCCTTGTAGAATATTTCATTAACGTGTGTAAATGTTCTGGTTGGAGCAGTTAAGAATGGTTTGCTGTCACATAATTTGTTTTGACAGTGTAAGGCGACGCTTCCCCGCCGGGGTCGTGTGGTGGTTGACGAGCCGCAAGCCCAGTGTTTTGTTAAGGCGGTCTCGCTCAAATAAAGGCTCTGCTAATCATTTCTTTTATTTGTTTTTTCGCAGTTACTTTCGACTTCTGTTACGAGCCAAGGCTCTGAAATCAAATGTACTTCGTTTATAATATTCTGTATTTAATCTGATGTCATTAAGGGTATGTGTTTCTGGATGAATAAATGTCTAACGCATTGCACACCTCTGTTTTCCATTTCATCCCTTGTGACCCTCGCGTTAGACACGAAAGGTTACAGGAAAAGTTCGCCACTCTGCTTAGAGGAATGTGTGCATGTGTCAGTACACGAATCATTCATCGTCCACATCATCACATTCACGTAACACAGATGAGTTAGGATGTTTAACCATTATAGTATTTTTTTAATACTGACTCTTGTATTTTGTTTCGGGACAAATTACTTGTCGAAAATGCCTTTTACAGGGACGGCGTGGTTACAAGATGTACGGAAAGAGACGTTGCGACGACTTCTCGTAGAATTGAAAGTGGCGGACGTTGACCCAGAGACGAAGACGCTGGAGGAGTTATGTCAACGAGCACGAAAGCGTTTTGGAAAACGTGGTGAGTCAGTTACCGACGTCAGTAGTCCCGTAGTCAGTAAATTAGATGAAAATAAATGTTTGGAATTAGCTGTTAAGCCGTTGTTAGATAAATTACTGACATTAAATGATTGTGATCCAGTTAACATAGTTAAATTTTTGTACGCAATTGAAGAAATTGCGGAATTGAATATTTTGATCCTTAACGGCCCTGTATGGGTTGTTGGTTTGCCGGGTGCCTTCTGAATTACGCCATATAATCATTCATTCATTCAAATCATTCACAGCAAAGGGCACCTCATCTCGCAGGCCGTCATATTTGTTTTTCATAGCTCCATAATACCTTTTCAAATTCTTGCAACTTTTTCCCCAAAACGCTTTTGCTTGTTTGCTAACATCCTCTGGAACCTCGTCCACCCTTAGGTTCCATGCTCCACTCAACGGGTGTAAAAGTTTTCTGCCTAAAAAATTTTCGGGGGGACTAATCCCTGTGACTGTACTGCAACTATTATTAATCCCTAAAATTCAATAATGTACTTGTTTATCCCAATCTGTTTGACAATCATGATAATAACACCGTAGCATAGTTTTAATTACACGATTGTACCTCTCTACCATGTTAGCAGCGGGGTGATGAGGGCTAGTTTGGGCCAAGTGTATCCCTCAAGTAAATGCCATATTCCTTATTTCTTCCGAGGTAAAGTTTTTGGCATTATCAGTTATTAAGTAGGCAGGAGACCCAAAAAAACGTAAAAACCCTTTCTACTAGAATTATTGCTATAGTTGTGGCCTTCTGATCTTTCATGGCAAACATCATGACATATTTAGAAAATCCGTCAACTAGAACTAATAAACTTGTATTCCCATTTTTGAACCTTGGTAATGGACCAAAACAATCCAAATACACTCGTTCCCATACAAAGGTGCCGGACTGGAACTTAACAATCCTACATCACGCGTATATTTAGCTTTAGGTTTTGGCATAGAACGCACGATCTAACTTTCCCCCTTATCTCTTCGACCATGTGTTCCCAAACAAACCTACTTTTTATTGATTTTAGAGTCCGTTCTTGACCGAAATGCTCACCAAAATAAGAATTATGGTAGTATTCAAAAAATCATATCTTTTAATTTACTAGGAATCAAAATAATAAATTTCCCTTTCCGATTTTTCTTTCCGATCAAATCTCGTTGCAAACAATCTCGTCAACTACCGTTTTCTATTTCACTACGAATTCTTTTACATACTTCATCTAGGCTTTTCCAATGCCTTATGTTGACATATTACTCGGGCATATTGGTCAAAATATTTAAACCCTCTTGTCATACTTCGTTTGAATCCTTCTCTGAATGCCCATCCCCTACTTCAAATTCACCGGGATCAAACATTCGTGATAGACCATATGCAACACTATTATCTTGCCCTTTCTTAACATGGTATATAACAAATCTGAAATGACTTAATCATTCAACCCATCTCCCTAACTTTCCCAGTTGTTTTTTGACTGCAAAAGCCAAGTTAACGCTTGGTTATCTGTTCTTAGATCGAATTCGTTCACTTCTAAATACTCCGCAAATTTCTCACACCCCCAAACACATGCTAAAGCTTCTTTCTCATAGGCCGAATAATTTCTCTCCGCACCTTTTAACAAGAGGCTTGCATAGCATAACGGCAGTTCCCCATCTTCAAACTTTTGACTCAAGACAACTCCAAGGGCTAATTCTCTCGCATCTACATTCAAGATAAAACGTCGCGAGAAATCTGGTAAGCGCAATATTGGCGGTGACGAAAGGGCTTATTTTACTGTCAAGAACGCGGTCTCTTTTACTGTTTCCCAAATGAATTTGGTCCCTTTTTTTTAGCTTATTTAAAAGCTCTATAATATCTGACAAACGCGGAACAAAACGGACATAGTACCGTACCATTTCCAGAAACCGACGTATCCCTTTGATATTCTTCGGCCTCCCAAAAGACATAATCGGAACTACCTTTTCAGGATCCATGCGAAGGGTACCGTTTCCTACAATAAACCCCAACAATTGAGCTTCTTTAACCACCCAACTAATTATTTTCTTCGGGCTCACGGTAAGCCCTACTTCCCTGAAAGCTTGTAACACCCTCCGCACGTGTTCAGTATGCTCCTCTATAGTGCGACTGTAAACTATTACATCGTCCATATAATTAGTAACAAAGTCTCCAAAAAATGGCTCTAAGATCTTGTTTAATGCTCGACATAACGCTTGTGCACCGAAACTTACTCCAAACGGTACCCGGTTCCACTGAAACAATCCCCATGGGGTGACAAATGCAAGCACGTGCCTACTTTCTTTGTGCAGGGTACATTGATGAAACGCGTTATTTAAGTCCAATATAGTGAAGTACTTCCCTTTTACAAGGTGCTCAAACACAACGTCACTTTGTCTTATTGGATGCGGATCTATCATAATGTGCTTTCCAACCAGGCGATAGTCTACCACCAAGCGATACTTCCCTACCTGATTTTTTTTTTTTTACTAAAATTGCGGGACTGGCATAATGATCGCTGATGCCTCAATTATCCCCTCTTCTAATAACTTATCAATGGTTTCTTTAAATAAAGTCCGTTTAGGGCCTAGCACAACATATGGTTTACACTTCACAGGCTATCAACTAAAGGTACCACATAATGCTCTACTTTACACTCTCCGATCTTATTACATATTACGTCACTAAATTCGTTTTTAATACTTATCATTTCATTTTCACTGATTGCTGCTATATTCACACTTTACAACCGATAGCTCAATATTATTACTGCTGAAACCTACACACAACCTATTACCTCGAACATCAATATATCCTCCTATCATACAAAAAAATCAAAACCAAATATAATATCGTGGCTTAACCCTTCCAGTACCACAAACTTGAATCTCCAACGAAAATCACCTAACTAAAAAAAGCTTTTCATGCTCGTCTTTTCTTTAACCAGATCCCCGTTCGCGAGTCTATAAACCTTGGTTGTTTCTTTATATTCCTTAATTTTTTAGGCATTTTCTTTCTTAGCTCTACAGCACATTTCTGACCTATCAAGCTAGTACTAGCCCCAGTATCGACTAAACCAACTAAAACGACCCCCCACATATTAACCGTAACCTGCAATAAGCTACTTTTATCAATGTTTTCTTTAATTTTGTTATTTTCACCTTCTATCTCGTGCTGATTATTACGAGACCCCAACTTGTCTTCTTTTATTTTTATTGCAGCTACCTTTCTCTTATTATCAAGATACGTCTGACACGTCTTGATTAAGTGGTTCTCACTTCCACAAAAGAAACATTTTTTAATACGCGAACTGTCACGCCTCAAGTTTTTATCCGGGACATTTTCAGTCGCTTCGCAACACTTTTGTATTATATTTTCAGCCTTCAGAGTCTCGCTTATTAATTCGATTACATTACAAGGTTTATTTACCAAACAATATGTCCTTGTTTCCTCACGTAAGTTATCTATCACGATCTCAACTAATTCGTGTTCTAAATAGGGATTCCCTAAGACACGTTCATACCTAACTACATTAGTCACGAAACTAAGGCCTGTTTCTCCCTGTTTCTGAGACCTACACAAGAACAAGTTATTTAGGTCCTCGCGTATTTTCACGTTCGTGTTCATGTTATAAAGGGTGATGGGGAGGTTTTTAAAAATCACACGTGGACAGTGATACGTTTCTTATTTCGAAACAGATTTAAACATTAATTTCCATTTTACTTTGGTGTTCCAACACTTTGAAAGAAACTAAGTTCGAAATAGAAACATCGCGTGCTCTGCGAGATATCGGAGAGCTGGTCTGTTTACGGAAAGCATTCAAGAATACGCTGAGGTAGCTTGGCTTCTGGGTTGTAGCCGTGTCCTTGGCGAAATATTCACCGACGTTTCGGTCGACATTGCAGTCACCATCATCAGGGAGCAGTTACCTAATACCTTGATGATGACGACTGCAATGTCGACCGAAACGTCGGTAATTATTCGCCAAGAACACGGCTACAATCTAGATACCAAGCTACTACGGATAAAGACCGTAAAAGTCTGCGAACATTAAATACGCTGAATAGTTCGGTTTTAAACTAAAATTTTTACAAAAAAAATGGTTATACTAAAATGTTTTTCGTGGTGGTTTTAAAGCATTAAAGAAGCCCAGTAGAGATTCTTGAAATCCCTCAAGGTACATGAATGATACCTTTAAAATCATTTCCCCGCTGTGTAGAGTTGCCCTATGAACAAAGAGAAGACAGCGCACCAGACTAGAGGAGACACCGCGATATAAGCACCAGAGAAGACCCCGCGCTAGAAGCACCAGAGGAGACTCCACGCTAGAAGAACCAGAAAAGACTCCGCGCTTTAAGCACCAGACGGGACTCCGCGCTGGAGGCACCAGAGGAGACTCCGCGCTAGAGGCACCAGAGGAGACTCCGCGCTATAGGCACCAGAGGTATCTCCGCGCTGGAGGCACCAGAGGAGACTCCGCGCTAGAGGCACCAGAGGAGACTCAGCGATAGAAGCACCAGAGGAGACTCCGCGCTAGAGGCACCAAAGGAGACTCCGCGCTAGAGGCACCAGAGGAGACTCAGCGATAGAAGCACCAGAGGAGACTCCGCGCTGGAGGCACCAGAGGAGACTCCGCGCTAGAGGCACCAGAGGAGACTCAGCGATAGAAGCACCAGAGGAGACTCCGCGCTAGAGGCACCAGAGGAGACTCCGCGCTAGAGACACCAGAGGAAACTCCGCGCTATAGGCACCAGAGGAGACTCCGCGCTACAGGCACCAGAATAGACTCCGCGCTGCAAGCACCAGAGGAGACTCCGCGCTGGAGGCACCAGAGGAGACTCCGTGCTGCATGCACCAGAGGAGACTCCGTGCTGCAAGCACCAGAGGAGACTCCGCGCTACAGGCACCAGAGGAGACTCCGCGCTGCAGGCACCAGAGGAGACTCCGCGCTGGAGGCACCAGAAGAGACTCCGCGCTGCAAACACCAGAGGAGACTCCGCGCTGCAAGCACCAGAGGAGACTCCGCGCTGCAGGCACCAGAGGTGACTCCGCGCTGCAAGCACCAGAGGTGACTCCGCGCTGCAAGCACTAGAGGAGACTCCGCGCTGCAGGCACCAGAGGAGACTCCGCGCTGCAGGCACCAGAGGAGACTCCGCGCTGCAGGCACCAGAGGTGACTCCGCGCTGCAGGCACCAGAGGAGACTCCGCGCTGCAAACACCATATGTGACTCCGCGCTGCAAGCACCAGAGGAGACTCCGCACTGCAGGCACCAGAGGTGACTCCGCGCTGCAAGCACCAGAGGAGACTCCGCTCTGAAAGCACTAGAGGAGACTCCGCGCTGCAAACACCATATGTGACTCCGCGCTGCAAGCACCAGAGGAGACTCCGCGCTGCAAACACCAGAGGAGACTCCGCGCTGCAATTACTAGAGGATACTCCGCGCTGCAAGCTCCAGAGGAGGCTCCGCGCTGCAACACCAGAGGTGACTCCGCGCTGCAAACACCAGAGGAGACTACGCGCTGCAAGCACCAGAGGAGACTCCGCGCTGCATGCACCAGAGGAGACTCCGCGCTGCAAGCACCAGAGGAGACTCCGCGCTGCAGGCACCAGAGGAGACTCCGCGCTGGAGGCACCAGAGGAGACTCCGCGCTGCAAGCACCGGAGGAGACTCCGCGCTGCAAGCACCGGAGGAGACTCCGCGCTGCAAGCACCGGAGGAGACTCCGCGCTGCAAGCACCGGAGGAGACTCCGCGCTGCAAGCACCAGAGGTGACTCCGCACTGCAAGCACCAGAGGTGACTCCGTGCTGGAGGCACCAGAGGAGACTCCGCGCTGCAGGCACCAGAGGAGACTCCGCGATGGAGGCACCAGAGGAGACTCCGCGCTGCAAGCTCCAGAGGAGACTACGCGCTGCAAGAACCAGAGGAGACTCCGTGCTGCATGCACCAGAGGAGACTCCGCGCTGCAAGCACCAGAGGAGACTCCGGGCTGCAGGCACCAGAGGAGACTCCGCGCTGGAGGCACGAGAGGAGACTCCGCGCTGCAAGCACCAGAGGAGACTCCGCGCTGGAGGCACCAGAGGAGACTCCGCGCTGCAGGCACCAGAGGAGACTCTGCGCTGCAAACACCAAAGGAGACTCCGCGCTGCAGGCACCAGAGGAGACTCCGCGCTGCAAACACCAGAGGAGACTCCGCGCTGCAAACACCAGAAAAGACTTCGCGCTGCAAGCACCAGACGATACTCCGCGCTGCAAGCACCAGAGGAGACTCCGCGCTGGAGGCACCAGAGGAGACTCCGCGCTGCAAACACCAGAGGAGACTCCGCGCTGCAAGCACCAAAGGAGACTCCGCGCTGCAAACACCAGAGGAGACTCCGCGCTGCAGGCACCAGAGGTGACTCCGCGCTGCAAGCACCAGAGGAGACTCCGCGCTGCAAGCACCAGAGGAGACTCCGCGCTGCAAGCACCAGAGGAGACTCCGCGCTGCAGGCACCAGAGGAGACTCCGCGCTGCAAGCACCATATGTGACTCCGCGCTGCAAGCACCAGAGGAGACTCCGCGCTGCAGGCACCAGAGGTGACTCCGCGCTGCAAGCACCAGAGGAGACTCCGCGCTGCAAGCACCAGGGGAGACTCCGCGCTGCAGGCACCAGAGGAGACTCCGCGCTGCAAGCACCATATGTGACTCCGCACTGCAAGCACCAGAGGAGACTCCGCGCTGCAGGCACCAGAGGAGACTCCGCGCTGCAGGCACCAGAGGAGACTCCGCGCTGCAAGCACCAGAGGAGACTCCGCGCTGCAAGCACCAGAGGAGACTCCGCGCTGCAAGCACCAGAGGAGACTCCGCGCTGGAGGCACCAGAGGAGACTCCGCGCTGCAGGCACCAGAGAAGACTCCGCGCTGCAAGCACCAGAGGAGACTCCGCGCTGCAAGCACCAGAGGTGACTCCGCGCTGCAAGCACCAGAGGAGACTCCGCGCTGCAAGCACCAGAGGTGACTCCGCGCTGCAAGCACCAGAGGAGACTCCGCGCTGCAAGCACCAGAGGAGACTCCGCGCTGCAAGCACCAGAGGAGACTCCGCGCTGCAAGCTCCAGAGGAGACTCCGCGCCTGAAGCGCTAGGCATGCCCCTCGGAAGAAGTTCCGCCGCACTTCCCGATAACTGCCGAAATCCTTGACGAGCTACGCTAGGGTCGAGGCGAGGGTACAGAGTGTGACGGAAGTAGTAGCACACGCCCTAACGGCCCCTGACAATGACTTACTTCCCCTCCACGTCACGCGTGGTCAGGTGTGACCCCCCACAGGAGACCCGGGCTACTGAACAGCGGCCCTGCCCGTCGGAAATCAAAGGGGCCGTCCCATCACAGAAAATTAAAAATTTCTGTTTTTGTACTTTCACAAAAATTCCTTCTTTGTAAATCATTTTTCACGAAATAGTTTTTAATTTTACAAGAAAAGTATTGTAATTTTGTACAACTCATGGCTATAATTATCTCTGCATATTCAATATATATTTTTCGAGATTATACTATTAATTTCTTGCGAAAGTTTGCGCATTATTTAGTGTACAAATTGAATTTTGAATCAAACATTTTTTTTTTTTTAAAAATATAAAAAAATTCTATAATATTTTATAATTATACCTTATTTTGTTTTGTTATGCACGTTAATGTGCACAGTAGATATTGGAATCCTATTCTGGGAACAGTTCAGTAGGTAATGGGACAACAAAAAGGATAAATGCTCGGGTAAGAATCCGATCCCAGTATTACTGCGGACACTATTTTGAAGTAAAATATTTGTTTTAATGTAAATGTACCAATTTACAAATTTATGTAATTTTACATGAATATTCCTGTTTTCATTTAAATCATAAATTACAGAAGTAGTGTATAAATGGGGCTGCGGGCACTGGGTTCTGTGTGTGGATGTGGAAGTGTTCGCAAAGCCAAAGTACAGTATTGACTTTCGAAGGCCATCTAGGATGACGTCATCGACACAATTTTGTTTTCTCGAACTTTATGCAATTTTGAATCATGACGTCACAATTGCAATTTTCGTTACGGCCACCATCTTGGATGTGTATGACATAATCTTGGCACGTTTCATTATGGACACCATCTTGGATCTAGATTGTTTGAATTATCGTTACGGCCGCCATCTTGAAAATGCGTAGTTTTTATGGTAAAAATCGGGAAAAAAATTAATTCATATTAAAATTAATCAAATTTTAGTAAAATACTATTTTAAATACGTACTTATATCACGGAGTCCTCGGTTCAAACCCAGTGAGAGCAAAAATAAAAAATGACTACAGATACTTCCTCAATGAAAGGCACAGGCAGGCTGATCTTCCAGAGCTTTGCCAAGATATATATATCATCAACTTGTATTATTTCATTTCCGCCATCTTGTTTTCGTCTGTTGGAGTTCACCATATTGTTTTCGAGTCATAGAATGCGCTACCATCAATATAGTTTAATTTTTTTCCGCTAGAGTGAGTTTTCTTTTATTATTACTGTGACGTTCGCCATCTTGAAATTTGGATGCCATCTTGTAAATTCTCAATTATTTAGCCCGAAATTCGGGAAATATTCTAAAAATCATTAAATAAATTTGCAATTAATATACTGATTTATTCGATTAGTTTATGTCCTTGGTTCGATCCCTGGGTGATGCAATAATTTAATCATATGTTAAAAAATAATATAAATAAATCTTTATAATAATAAAAGGAGCACAGGGTCCTAGTCTACCAGCCTTCAGTAAGTCATTATGTCCGCCATTTTGAAAATTCGTAAAAATTAACCTAGAATTTTGGAAAAACATTCTAAGTTCTAAGTAAACAAAATCACTCATTAATTAATTGATTGAACTGATGGATTCCTGTCCTAACTTCAATCCTTGACCAATGCAAATATTTTCATTTTATGTAAAAATATACTTATTCAATAAATCATGTTAAAAATCCTAAAAGCAGCTTAAATTTCTCTACTACCAGCCTCACATAAGCTTATAAGGCCACCATCTTGGAAGTTTGTATTTATTGACCTTGAAATTCGGGACAGTTACCAAATTCATAAAAAAATCACTTATTAAAATAATGATTGGCGTGATAGATTTCCATCTTTGGTTTGATTCTCGGCCAGTGCGTCACAAGGATAGTTAAAACTTGAAATGAATTTTATATTTTTGTTTCCCATGGAGTTTATTAATCCGTCACTCTACGAAAATCATCACTAGAAAAAATTTTTGTCCAACGAATCGTATACGTAGCCGCTATGCATAACATGGAAGTCTAATTTTTCGATACTTAGAATATATTCCGACCAGTTCATGTAAAATGCTACACGTTTAGGCTAAGTGTCTTCGGACCACGACACCAGGTCATGAAAAATTACAGTCGCACGGACCAAACATTTCCGAACCTCGTGACCATTATCGTCGAAAGCTAATATAACACATGTCAACCAGACAATACAAAGTCTGTTAGTAAATACGTGGTTAAAACAAGGTATAGAAAGTCTGGGAGATATGATTCATGCCTTGAAATGTTAACAAATTGGGACAAATATTTTAAAGAAATGTATAACTGTAGCCAAAAATGAAAATAATCCAAGATGATATGGCCTAATACTCTTTACAATATGTCTATTTAAAAAAAAATTGTCATGGGGACTGTGAACAGAAATGAAAACTTAAAACTTTGTTTTTAAATTTGTAATATGACATCATTTCTACGTCAAACGTACGTAAGAAAATGATTTTGGTATTATATCAGTACGATGTCAGCACATCATTTATCCTTACATAATGTTTTAGTCACAACAGATGTCAGAGGTCTGTCAAAATTACGTAAAAATTCATTACCTAGCTATGACTTACCAGTGATGTCAGACCTAGGTCATGTATTCACGTGGTCAAATTAACTTCACTTACTGCTTCTACAGCATGTCGGCGACGCGAACCCACAATTTTTTACCCATCCAAAAAAAAAAATAGTCCAAAACGCACATGATACAGTCGAGTATATACAATGTATCAGTGTGTATATATATGCCTATACATGTACATAGGCCGCTGCGCAACACGTCACTAGCATGTCGGTGACGCGAACCTACATGTTTTGCTCCTACCAAAAAATCTTCCAACGCGGCTAAAGTAGTTTTCACTTCAATAAGTGGCGCGAAAGTGCAGTGGCACCTGAACCGTCGATGCCATTATGGAGTCTTGCGGGATCCAATCTGTCCTCCTTAATGACTTTCTCCTCGTAATTGCGCTCCTGGTGGCCGACCGCTAAGTTTCCAAGCTGCCGGCTGGTCAGCCCCGAGCAGGAAGGGGTGGCACCTGGGGGGTGGCAACTCATCCGAGTCACTTCCCCGCCGGACCTTCACGTGGGGCCGAACGCCAGGGGTGTGAAGGGGGGTGGTAGTGGGGTGGAAGGGCGTTCGGAAGTCACCCAGCCTTATCTCCCGCAAACTAGCGACCCTCACTCCCCCTTCTTAACGAGGGTCCCCATGCGCCGACCATAATCCCAACATCTAGTGGAATAACCACGCGCCGGAACCAGACTCGCACGGACTTACCACACGCCTTGTGCGGCCCGCCGCATCCATTACGGACAACTCAGGTGGCCGCCATGAGCGAGGTACAGCCCCTGAAGAAACAACCACCACCCTCCCTCCGACCCGAATCCTCAACAAACGACAACTTCTCCCGTTCGCCTGTGACGCCGAAACTTTCCGAAATACTCCCGTCAATTAATCACCAGAGCTCCAACGAGTTTATTTACCCAACTGCACACAAGCACACAGAAGAAAGGAGATATTTTCCGAATTAATGGTACAACTGGTGAGGATGATTCCACGACAGCATTAAAACTTTTTTTTCGAGCGTTACTGTGAGAGGAGGGAATAAGGTTTGTCTTCGAGTGGAAGAAACCGTCTGTTATTATTTGACGAGGGAAACAACAAAAAAAAAAACTGTACTGTAAAGTTTTCTCTTTACACGGCTGCTAGGAGCACTCGTTCACTAGTGAACTAGTTATTAAATAAAAGTTTTTAATGTTAAATAAAAAAAAACTTCCTTTGCTATCGTTAACGCACGCGTTTTCTAACGGTTGTAATTGTTTGGCCGGCAAATTTGTTAAAATTCAGGAACAAAATTTTTTTACCCTGTTGTTCGCCAAACGGTCGTTATAAAGTGAAATTTATTTTTGGTAATGTTTATAAACTTTTAGTAGAGTTTCATCTCCTTATTTAAATTTTTTATAGACATCATGTAAGGGCACACTATAACGATGGTGTTCTATAGAAGGGGAGAGGTCACAGCCTTTTAAATCCCATATGCAACTGGAGATGCCTTTCAATGATTTTTTGCGATCACGTATAAGTTTTTGTGCTTTAATTTCAACGGACTCTATTTCAAATATAAACGTCAGGAATGTATTTCACGGTGGACGGTAGCAGCTTGGTTGTTAATATTTAGAATTTACAAAAAGCTCTTTGCAAGTCGGAGTTTCGTGCACTAAGGCTTTGATATTTGAGTTTAATAATTTCAAACTGAAACGTGTGTACATCAGCGGTTTTTTTCTGCAATTCTGCGGGAAAATCGCGAGATGAGCATGCACCCACTGAAAGAAATGTTTGTTTACCTAAACGATATATTTGTTCATATACGTATACCCAAATAAATTTGCACGGTTTATCCAAACAAATATACTTTAGTAGGAAATATTTAGTTGATCCGGAAAAATATTTTTGTCAACTCAACTATATTCAACTATTTTGTTAAGAGTAAAAAAAATTGCTATACATAAAATTTCGTGTGGCCAAAAAAATTATATGTTACGCATAGCATGTACCTATTGGGTTCCCCAAACACAAATAAATACTTCTTTTGTTGTCTCAAACAAACATTTTTCCTCTGTGTTCGTACGCAAGATGACGACAAAGTTCTGAAGCACGTCAAACGAGAATGTATAAACATTCAATGAATTACATTATGGCGTGACGAAAAGCTTAGACGACGAGAGTTATCATGAATCTTGATTTTTTTGCTTTGAATTTCCGAATTGTTGAATAGCTGCAAAAACTCAATAAATTTAATGGTCAGAATTTTTTTTGTCAATGGAACACAATAATATATAGCATTACAAATATTTTTAATTAGTACATTTATATGAAAAAATAAACTCTATCATGACAAAATAGTGCTTGCAGTAATACTAGGTTTGAATTCCTTACCTGGTCATTTATGATTTGTGTTATCCAATAATTAACGTTATTTGTGAATAGTTCTTGGAATAATCTAGTATTAAATTAGCACATACATAAGCATAATAAAACTAAATAAAGTACAATTATTAACTCTACGAAAATCTTTTCACAGTTTAAAAATATATACTTGAATGAAACATAATTTAAAATATAAAATAAAAGGCGAATCTTCGTAAAAAAAATACTCTGTATTTTCTCGAAAAACATTTCTCATATAGGCAAAAATAACCATAGCCAAGTGTTGTACAAGATTATAATATCTTTCTTGTAGTGATACAAACTATTTATTAGCATCTGGTTTCCGAAGGAAACTTTTTTTCTGTAAGAAGTTTACCTTAAAAAAACATTGTTCTTAAATTTATAAAAATATTTTCATACCAAAATTTAATATTTATTATTAATTTAAACTACAAAATTAAATGTAGCCAGTTTTCTTACAGGAAAAAAAATTGAAGTGTTTTTCGGGGGTTGTCTGAAAAGTTACCGACCCCAACATTAAGATGGCAGCACTCGTCAACAAAAATTGGATAATGTGTTTGCTTATGCTTTGTAATGTACTCCATGAAATTTGAGCCATTTTGTAAGTACGATTGTTTTTTAACAATTAATTAATCTAGTCATTCCACATGATTTTGTGAAAATGAAAAATTGAGTATCTAGCTATCAAAGAATATTTGTTTTTGAAAGGCAATACGCCTACGCTAAATCAACGTGCTAGGTACTCTGCTCCATAGTTTACTACAGTAATATTTTGGGCAGATTAACTCAGCTTGGATGACTATGAACGTTTGCGACAACAAAAAATAACTCCAGAAAAGACAAATACAGTTCCTTTGGCCGGGAAAGTGGGGGAGACTGTGTTTTTAGGATAGTCATGGAATCGTCTTAATCAATCATCTTGAAAAAGAATAAAAATACATGGTAGGAGCATTGAAAAGATAAATGCATAAATTGCAGAAAAAGGTCACATTTTCAGAAACAAAAAAAAAAAATTGTTTCTCCAAGATATTGCACCAGCTCACACCTCAGAGGTTGCCATGGCGAAAATTTACGAATTATGGTTTGAACTGCTTGACCACACTCCTTACTCATCAGATCTAAACCCAATTGACTTTTAATTTGTCAAATGAGGAGGCCTTCACATTCGTAAACAACTATTATGCAGAGACTCACACAAACGATTGTTCAAAAAACAACTGTGCATCCAAATTGGCTGAAATTTCAGAGGGTATGTTCCAAAACATTCCCAAAATTTTTGACTCGTACTGCCATCTTCATGTTGAGGTCGGAAACTTCTCAGATAACTCTTGTAGGGTGTAGCTATGGGAACCGAAAAACTCCATATTAATTTAAACAGTCCTAATGCCTTGAACTTTTTTAATCTTTTGAAAATAATTACTTTCCTACAGTAAGCCTAAAATCAATTTATATCATTTTTTCCCAAAGAATTTAATAAAGGGTCCATTTATAAGTTGATTTAATCACGTTGTAGTCATAAACAACAATATTTTCACTAAACGTCAAATACTTCACACCTTTGTGCCAGCCAGTCAATTTAGACATTATGCATTTTATTACAATTTCAAACTATGTACTGAAAAAGTTTTCTGTACTTTTACTTACAAGAAATTGTTAGTAATACTACAGGATAGATATCGAAACATAGTACAACACATGGCTATGCTTATTTTTACATTCATAAAATAAATTTTTTTCGAGATAATATTGATTATTTCTTACAAAAATTGGCACATAGTATTATATTTTAGTTGATGATACATTCAAGTATACTTTTTAAACACGGGAAATAACGAATATTTAATAATTTTAATTTATTCTGTTTTATTATACTTACTGTTGGGCCCAGTTGTTACTTCAAAGCTATACAGAGAAGTAGCTTTAACAATTGGGGGTACTGGGACAATAGAAAGAATAAATGTCCGGGTTGTGCGTAATACGAACACAGTATTACTACGAAGTTTGTTAAAGGTGTTTTCATGTAAATAGAATTATTTACAAATTTATGTTATTTTGCCTGAATACCTATGTTCCATTTACAAAAAAAAAAGTGTAGAAAATTAATATCTCCTCAAATTTGTCCCTACATTTTCCCCGTCAGGAAAGTAGAGTTGTGGCAAGAAATATAATATGGAAAAAGGTAGGGGCGTGATAGGAATAATGCTTCAAAACAGCCCGCGGAAAGTAAACGACAAGCGTGTAAGTTTCCCTCTTGTGCAATGAATAGAAAGTTTGATGGTGCCACGAGCGATGTATTATGTCTTCTGAGACGTTGTGATGGCAACGTGGGAGGAACCGAACAATTAATTACTCTCTTCCCGAGACGGGCGTGTATATGCCACACCATCCGCTCAGCTGTGCAAATAACCGAGTAAGAGTGTGCGAAATGTGTGGCGGAACTTCAGGGAAGGAGCTTCAGAATTTCCTCGTCACAGAGCAAACTTCAGCGATGATACGAGCTCGTGAGAACATGGCAGCTCAACTGAAGTAAGGTAACAGACAAGCTCTTTCGAGGAGGAGAAGAAAATGTTTGGGCGAGTCTTCCAATATTCGCCAGTGATGTGTAAACATCCATTCTCGGTGACGAGCGAACTATTGTGTTATTAATTTATGTTGCAAACAAAACTTATAATACGAAACTTGGACACGAAATTTTAAATAATCCCTAGCGTGACTAATAAATTGATGAATAAAAATTGTCGCTTTTCAAATACCAACATTTCTGGGTGGAAATCACACACATAATTTCTGCGCCCGCCGCTATTAATTCGCTGCCTGAATCCAAAAAGGTTCCTTGCCATCATCAAACGCAGTTAGTAATTGGCAGCACGAAACCACACGAAATTTTAAACCATTAGGAACGGCTCCGATGATAAATCCGCGGCTTTGACCTGATTTTCGACAAGGTTTTTTTTTATTTTAAAATCTGCCCATCTCGTTAAAAGTTCACAAAAACCGTTTATACTTTAAAGTTTCCGCACACGACAAAAAGCCATTATTTTATGGCATTACAAAAAAAGCTATCGTGAAACATTTTAAATCACCTATAAAAACTCTAATTTTGTATCTTTTTTTTTGCTTAAACGACTGAAATCAGTGGGTGAATACTTCCTACTAACAACCCTAAGCTTATTGCGCTGATTAAACATTATTTTGTATTTTTTATAATGTTATTAAAAAAGTTTTAAAAAAACCCTAGTGATCATTATGACCACACCTCTTTCAGTTACCAAGAGGGCAAACCCTTCCATGCTACTTGTAGGCCTCTGGAAAATTTAAAAGTAGAACATGTGTTATAATCATTGTAATACCAATTTTATTAGGTATTTTTTAACTTATGACAACTTTTTACATTGACTATTTTATACAAACAAATATATTTCAGGGTAGTTTCTCTGTCATAATGTTTCATTTAGCTCACCAATATGTTTGGCCTTTCCCATATTGTTTAATAAAGTGACTTAATACGGGTTTATGTAACTACACTCAGGTCCACCATCTTTGTGACCCGTTTCTATTCATCAATTTCCGTTTCATTTGAACAAAAAATCCTGCAAACGCCGTATAGCGGGATGTAAGATGTTTAACCACAAAAAAATGCGTTTTTTATGTCTTATTGTAGATAAATACCGATATATACCAACATTAAGAGTAAAAAAGTTGTAATAAAAACAATGCAAATAAGGTTTACTTCTGAGCCACTGCCGTCAAAAAGAAAAATAACAAAAGGTACACTATAATGTATTTTGTAATTAAGTCCGAAATAGTTCTTAAATTACATTAATTTGTTCATTTGTATATTTACAAGAGAGCAACTTTATTGCAACAAGAAAATTTTCTCATTAATACTGGGTTCGTATTCTTTAACTGGTATTTATGCTCTGTGTTTTCTTAGTGTCTACTTTATTTAAAGTTTATTTTTAACATTTACCACAATAACTTTCCAGTATTAACTACGCACATTAAAATGCATAATTAAACAAAATAATGTCCAGCAGTTGAATATTCAATCATCTTTTTCATGTTCTAAACATTTATACTTATATAAAAATAAATCTATATTTAATACTAGGCTATGTCTTGTTAGATTTAAAATATATTTCCTGTAGTATTACAAACTATTTTGGCAACTGGTTTCCAAATAAACCCTTTGTAAATATTCTCTTTGTACTGTGTACTACGTATATTAACACACTGTTATATGTAAAGTGTGATTCTTTTGACAGGCGTTTTCATCGCCCATTCATACTTGGACAACATAATATTGTGACGGAATACATAGATTCGTGTAGCTCAATACTAGCTGATCATACACCAGTAACAGTTTTATTGACTTGATAACAATTTTAAATAAATGGGATACATTCTCCATAGTAATAGGAGTTCTTAACTTTTTAAAATCGATTTGTTTGTGCAAAATGTTTATTAAAAACGAGAAATTTTTATTCATTTTGGGCGAATTTTCGGTCAATTTTGACATATCTTGAGTCAATTTCGATGTACTTTGGCAAATTATGAAGGTGAAGGACAAGGTAACCAAGATAACTGCCGTGACATCACATTCAAAGATGGCGGCTGGTACCACTGTTCCAGAACCTGAAGCCTGTCCTCGGATCTACCAAACTATACTACAACTAGGAAGTTGTAAGGCGTCCAAGGCGCCAGTTGAAGAATGATGAATATAAAAAACACTTAAATTTAATATAAACGAAAATATTTATTCAAATTTCAATTGATATCAATATTGTGGAAATAAAAATATAAATGATATATATGTATGGAATGATAAAAAATTATAAAAAAAATATTTATATATGTTTATATATATATATATTTGTCATTCCATTGCAACTTTTTAACTTTCTATGTCGGAAATATACTTTCATTAGGGCAGATATCACACGTTAAGAGATATTCAAAGACCATAACATACCTAGTGACTATTTGAGAGTGAAATAACAAGTTGTATTCATTCCAGAAAAATGATTTCTGTTCTGAACATCGAATCATTTCACATACTAGCCTGTCACTATAAATGCATAACATATCATTAAATGCTATGCAATGAGGAAACATTTTTGAAGTGAAATTTCTTTGTTTTCGAACTTGACGAAAATTCCGATCGCAGATGAGTATAGTTATATACGTGGTGGGGGAACCATTAGGTATAGCCTAGGAGTAGACGGCAGGAGAGATAGGAATGAATGTTGCAGAAAACTTGCGCCACTTGCATAACCACACACTTGCATACTCGTATACTTGCATTCTTACATACTCACACACTTGCACACTTGCACACTTTAAAATAGCATACTCGCATACTTTACACTATCACACTTACATACTTGCATGTTTTACACGCACACTCGCTTAATTTCACACTTGTATACCTTCACACTTGCATATTTGTGCAATAGCATAATTTATCACTCGTATACTTGCATATAGCCTATATATATATATATATTTACTAGATAATGGCCGGCATGCGTTGCAATGCCTCAATAAATTTTTTTTTGTAATTTTTTAAACGTATACTAAGCATCTCTCTTTATCTCTCTAATTCTCTATCTCTCTATGTATATCTCTATAACTCTCTCTATCTTTCTATTTATATCTCTATCTCTATATATCTTTCTACATATATATCTCTATATATCTTTCTAGCGGACCCGACAGACATTGTCCTGCCCAAATGTACTTTTTGTGAGATATGGATATGGCGGTAAGTATTTCTACGCTGGACATTTTGTATCTTCTCATTATACATACCCCTCCTCTTGGGCACGCCACTGCCGTTACCAAAAACCTTTCCCATGTTTACGCAGAAGGCAACAACAATGCAAAAGCCCGTTGCCATGGAGGCTAATTATCAACAATGCTTAGTTTTTTTGCTTTTAAAGCGTGTTTTTTTAGTTTTTTCTTAACTCAGAATCGAGATAAAATATCCAATTGTGAATCTAAACCATCCTCGAATCCCCGTGAACTCACACGCAAAATTTCATCAAAATCGTGTACAGACAGACAGAAAAAGTACTGTTTTATTATAGTAAGATAGATAGATTATTCTTACATGTTCGCATCCATTCAGTATATGAAAAATCAGCATGCATAGCCCCACACCTATAACTATACGTATCTGCTGCCCACGACTTTTTCCGAATGGAATTTTGTATTATCTTGCACCATTTATAAATTTAAACATTATAACATAACAGTTGATACAGTTGTAATAGTTTTCTTATGTTCACAAATGATAATTTTTCTCACCTCTATTTCAGTCTTTGCAATAAAAATATGTTACTACCTAAATTTTGAGTAAATATGTTTCTACTTTCAAATGTAATGACGGGAAGACACTTCATAAAATGTCTTTGTAAACCACATTTACTGTTTTTTTCCGTCTCGAGCTAGAATGTAAAGATTGTCTGCATTACTGACCCGCGAGCAAGCTACATACATTTCAGAGAGAGAGAGAGAGAGTGAGAGAAAGACACCTATTGAATGTCTATCTAACTAATTTTTTTATGAGAGCATATTTTCATTCAATAAATCATGAAATCATTCAACGATAAAAGCTGTTTATTTAATTAAGCGGACGGGTTCGCTCCAAGGAGAAAATTGACGCGGCGAGACCTCGTGGACATAGAGAAATGACACACACTCACTATTTGTGTGGCTATGAAACATGATTTTTTTCTGCAATTTAAATTGTAATATACAAAAAAGTATCGAAAATTGAAACAAATATGGCGACGCTATAAACTGTCAGGATCTTTATTTTTTTCTTACTCTCTACTTAGTTCCTTACAATAGCAAAACTTAATGGCTTCTAATAATGCGTTGCAATTTTTGCTTTTAAAGCGTGTTTTTTTAGTTTTTATTAACTCAGAATCGAGATAAAATATCCAATTGTGAATCTAAACCATCCTCACTATTTGTGTGGCTATGAAACATGATTTTTTTTCTGCAATTTAAATTGTAATATACAAAAAGGGTATTGAAAATTGAAACAAATATGGCGACGCTATAAACTGTCAGGATCTTTATTTTTTTCTTACTCTCTACTTAGTTCCTTACAATAGCAAAACTTAATGGCTTCTAATAATGCGTTGCAATTTTTGCTTTTAAAGCGTGTTTTTTTTTAGTTTTTCTTAACTCAGAATCGAGATAAAATATCCGATTGTGAATCTTAACCATCCTCGAATCCCCGTGAACTCACACATAAAATTTCATCAAAATCGGTCCAGCCGTCTAGGAGGAGTTCAGTGACATACACACGCACACAAGAAATATATATATATAAAGATTTATACTGCGGCCTCAGCAAAGATAATTATGTTTCCTAAACATAATAATATAATAAGCAAGAAGTTTTGATTCTGCCACGCGAGGATTCCAAGCTCACATATTATAAAAAATAAAATTAAACGAAATAAAGAATTAAGATTATCTTTGAAAGATTTGTGCAATGGGAGTGCATGACTTGATGTAAGCTTTTGGACATACGCCATTGCAAAAGCACATGTATGTCTGTAGAAGAAAACTACGTTTTGTCGTGTTTTTGTCTCGTTTCAACTGTTGTGCTGAATTTTTTTGGGTTCAATATTTTTGTGCTGCCATCCTTTGTGGGTTTTTTTTTCGTTCTGTTAGTCCATTGTCTTTGTTTTTCTTTGTTTTTGAAGATATTCCTGTTATGGAATTTTATGTGGTGTTTATATCCTGTTGACAACAGCAATTTTTTGCTTAATTTGTGTTTTTATCATTTGTGTTTTTTGTAGTTTTCTTCTACCGACATACATGTGCTTTAGCAATGGCGTATGTCCAAAAGCTTACATCAAGTCAAAATAATTTAGCCCTAACAAATGTTGAAACACCAATGGTGTCTTTCGGATCTTCATCCACTTAGATATTTTGAGTCAGGTTTTTTTTTCTTTCAAAACTGACAGTGGAGGTGTTGAGGGACTTACGACGAAAAAAAAAATAATTAAATGTTATAGCTGCATCGCCGCGCGAGCAGGTAAATAAATTAAAGGTACGCACGTGGACAGAAGAGGGGAAATTTGGCGAGGGGGCAAGGTAATTCCCACACCACATGAACTAGCCGGGACACGTTACGCTACTGCTCGCATGGGACGCTTTGTTGAACAGTATTTTTTTTTTCATTCCCTTCCCCCCCCCCCCCTCAACCGTGGCTGTTTCCAACAACGTGTTTACATGCAGGTTAGCCAACCCTGCCTCCACCCCTCTAGTAATATTCCCCCATCATGCTTCGCCCCAATGCCCGCGTGGGCCAGTAAATATCTCCTCTCATGACCGCGCGAAGCATTAGGTGGGGAGGGAGCGGGTTGAATTAGACGAGGGTGGGGGGAGGGTGTTGTGGAGGGGAGGGGACGAAACTCACGACCCCCATGAGTGCTGTCGTGTCACTGGCCGACGATAATTTCCGCGAAGGAGAGAGAGAGAGAGAGAGAGAGAGAGAGAGAGTGAAAGTGGACCGAGGCAAAAAAAAAAGAAACAGCGATGATGAGTGCACACCCCGGTGGGACACAAAAAAAATTTATAATTTTCGTTGTGAGCGAGGCGTTCGTGAAATAACTAAAAAAAAAAATTCAACACCCACAATTTTTCCCCTGTTGACCACCGCGTATTTTACGGTCAGTTGAGCCATAAATTTAAGTCCTGGCTAGTTAAGTTTTTTTTTATCCCACACGAGTTATGTTTCCCCCCGCTTCATTTAAAAATAAACTTTGCCATGTACAGACAGCAACGGTAATGTCCCATGGACATTTTTAGTTTGCAAAGTTGACTATTTTTTTTTTTATTCCTACAGTTTAAATACGGTTCACTAGCTTGTGGTAGACTTCGTTTACGGGTTCTTGTTACGTCCTGATGCACTGTACTCCGTATTTTGATTACATTACATATGCCTATTCGCTAAGTTTTTTATAAGAAAATAAAACTTTACTATTCAAGCAATATAAAATATACCTCTGTCCAAAAATCATTAAAATTTTTGGAACAGTGAAGATATGACTGAGTGACAAACCCACATACATTTAAATTTTCACATTATAATAGGATTTGTAATTACAGAATATTCAATATATATTTATGCCACCATAACAGTTTCAGAGACAAGAGTTTTTATTAGCATTTGAAAATTATTCAAATCATTTAGCTTGTTGAAAATTTTGGCGAAGATCTTTTTACGTTAGGTCTGTACGCAATTAAACAATCGTTTTGATGATAGTTATTATCCATATATTACCAAAATCTAATCAAGTTTCAAAATTTTTAATATTACAGTGAAGAATTTGGTGCTTAGAAGAACATATTTTTTAGTCTTTAGAGCAGAAAAACAGCATTACTCCAAGGATTTGAAATTTTTCTTCTCAACACAGAAAAAAAAAGATTACGTATTTTAATATTTGTCATTTTATAATATTTTATTTTTAAACCCCATTTGCCTCATTTCCGTCCCATAAGAAAATAATTTCTTAATTATATGTATCCCACGTGTTTACTCAAATTTAGGTCTTCAACCGTTCTAAGTTTTAATGATATTAGTTCATAAGCAACGATGTAATTGTGCAACAGTATCCTAACTTTCATATTTATCCATTAGTTTGATCTTACCACCTTTTCTGTGAGACATGAAAAGTATTCAATTTAGTTTGGGAGATTGAAATTACTGCTTAATAATTGTTTTTAATATATTGGAATGTATAGATAAAATCTATAGTGTAAAGTTTTAATATTTTAAATTAATTGATTTTTTAATATATTCAAAAAAGTTTGTTAACACTACAAATATTTATTTTTCATCTTAGTGAATTATATATTTTTTTTTAAATATTAAATCGCCTATGTTAAATATTTTCTTTTACTCTTAAATTGATGTTAAAACTTAAGTTCAAATTCGGAAGCCAGGCTATGCTAAGTTTGAGTTTACTTTAGTGTTGTTGTAAACAACAAGAATCACCAGAGATTGATAGCAAGTGTTCAAATTATTTGTAACGCACTGTAGTCGGATGCACACGAAACAATTTAGATAATTATTTAATAATTATGTCAACCATCGTTCAAATGGTTTTGTCTTGGATGTCTTCCTTGAAATAGTTAAACCTATTTTGCGTTTTTTTTGGTTGCAAAAGAAGCATATTATGTTTTATTTCAAACCGTTTGATGATTAGTCCATAAGGAGAAATTTGTCACTTAAAAAGTATGACTAAATGTCTTTGAATAAATAACAAATAACTGTATGAAAAAATTCATTAACGTTTAATATTAATGTGAAACGTTTTTCGTCCAGTGTTTTTGGTAGTTTGCTTTACGATCTGGGCGCCAAAATCTTTAAAATACTATTCTGACGGAAAAATCAATAATTTTTTCGAGATAATTAATGAATTTTAATTAACTACTTTCATTGAAACAGAGCATATAAGGTCCGGGTGCTATTTTGAATTTTATGATTATGCTTGCTTTTTCCAACATGGTACTTTGAAAGTGTGTCAGATCTATTTTCGTAACATTTACTTCAGTTTGAAGGAAACGTATACATACAACTGTAGGAGCAAGCCTTAAATCTTAAAAAAAAACTTTTGATTTTAATTTTTTAACACTTTTCAGCTAATGAGCTTGTTGATTCCGAATTGTATTTGTCCTGTCTCAAAACACTATTTTCCATATTACTCTGAAGTTTTTACCAAAAAAATAGGAACTACGTAACTTAAATTGGATTTACCTTGTAAAAAGGACATGGCTTTTTTTGAGGTGATGGTTTGCATGAGTCAGTAAAAATGCTTCATGGAATGATGTTAGTAACGTATCAAAGTTTCTTATTTTGACATATTGGCAAAATAAAAATGTATATCAATTTTTAGTTAGTGTTTTATTGATTAGTGGGGAATTTTGACATAATACAATTTTTTGGACATACATTCTTTTCCATTGTCCAATATCAGCCTGTTTGGGCCTGATGAGGAACAGATGCCATTTCCCGAAACGTCACAGTTGTTTAGTCATTGGAAATCTACTGCGTAGGTTAGTGCTGTCGTCGTTGTGTTGTCTAAAATACACTTTTATTGTCATTTCTGTGTTCGTATGTCCACTGCGCGTTGTCCTGGTTTTTTTGTCTGCCTGCATTTACTGTTCATTTTCGAACTGTCTCACCGTTGCCAGCCCACCATACTTGTCTGTGCTATTATTGTTTTCCTGACTAAATTCCTTCCAAGAAATTATTTTACTGTTTGTTGTCAAGTTTGTTGTGTCGTTGTGTTGTCCGTAATACCTGTTCAGTTTCATCGTTGATTCCATCTGTTCGTATTCAGCTGATTTCTATGTGGGTTTATATTATCATTTTTATTTCTTATTTTGTATTATTGAATTTTTTGACGTGACAACGTCTAATAAATCGATGAATGCCGGCTGCACGCACGAAAAAGTGTCCCGTTACGCACATTGTCCCATTTCGCTGTGTCCCATTACGCTCATTTTATATTGCTCTTTGCTAACCTGAACCTCCTAGCATTGTGACCGAGTCCGTGGCGTGATTCTGTTTTCATGCATTTCAATGTAACATTTTCATTGCTCTTTGCTAACCCGTTCCTCCTAGCATTGCTGCAGAGTCCGTGGCGCAAATATATTATTTTTTACTGCATTTTGGTGTTGGGTAAGCCATTTTCCTTCACATCGTCCTTGAAACACTCCCATTCGTTTCCTACTTTTCCTATCATCGTCCTAACCTTAACAGAATAACAAAGATTGGAAGAAGTTAAATAGCAAACATTAAAAGTTATAGTTAAAATAATTTCTTCGTTAAAGTAATAAACATATTTGAATCAATGAGTGCAAATAAAAGTAAATTTATCAATTAAATTGTAGATTTCATTTCACTCCTTCTTAGTATCCATACAAAATATTGTGATAATTCAATAAAAATGATTCAATTTTATTCATAAAAGTATGCAGTCATTTAATCAATGTTGTTATGACATTGTCAAGTTAAACTATCGTCCGTAAACCGACTTTACAGACAACCAATTTTTTATTAGTATATGTTAACATTGGCGTGGTGTATCGGAATGTTATATAAATCGTGAACACTGCAAGAATCGTTGAAGGGAACGTGCTCGCATTAGCGCGAATGCTTTGTACTACTGTTCGCTTCGGGAGAAAGAGAGGTAGAGAGAGAGATAGAAACTGCTTCCAACAGCCCCAGCTTGTTACCGAAACTTTCGCTCTTCGCCAAAACTTTTTTTCCTCTCTCCCCGCTCCCGGACTAAGGAATCGCGGAGGAAGGAATAAATTTGCACGGAAATGAAGTTAGCAGCTTTTTGGAGTTCCACAGCGGCGGCACCTCGGTCCATTTTCGAGGCGACCGGGAACAGAGCGAAGCACAGACCGACATCAAAGCGCGGAGGGAATCCGAGGCGGCCCCGGTTAAAGTCAGCGCCATCAGAACAGCCTTTTGTCACAGACCGACACGGAGCTTCAAGCCGCCGTTCAAAACAAATTAATCCGGTGTAACAACGTAAAGATTTTGTTTTGATGCGAAACAATTTTAGCTCCTTACACAAGGCATTTTGCGGGGAGAAAAATTTCGTGAATGCGCATCAAGAATTCCAGGATCGGAAATGTGTTACAACCACACGGTGCTGCCATTTGTGGTGGATGACACGATTTATAGTTCGCAAAGACAAAGGGAAACGTGAAAGTATTAACTGTGTATTAATGAGTAGAGACCGGAAAAATTCCCGGGTTCAATGACCTCCAGGATAGACTCCAATATCCTCTACACACTCGGGCAAATGCCAACTGTTCATTGGCTGCTGACTTGTGAGTCGTCTCGACTGGGTGGCCTGTGATTCGACACTTCTATGAGTGAGGGTCTCTAATTGGCCCTTATTCCTCTAGATTAAACAGTGAACCAATGGCAAAAGCAGCACTAAGGTATTATGATTTGAATTTTAGCATAACATGATATGAATTCGCGAATTTTTCAGGTCTCTAATAATGAGTTTTAACAAGATGGGCAATGTGTTTAATATTTAAATTCCTTATCGAAAATGTGTTACGAAGTCGGGATATAGAATTTTTTACAAGTCTGCTCGCTCCCATCGGAGACGTTTCATTATGTTTATAGTTATTTAATTTTGGTCTGTTAGTAAAATGATTCAATGGTCAATGTAGCGGATCCGGTAAAAACATTCTAGCGGCGGGTGCAGAAACTACGTGTGATTCGCGTCAATAAACGTAGTTGAAATTACACAACTTGCATGTATTTATTTTAAAGAACTCTCCTAATTTAATTTTTGTGTCCGAATTTTGTATATAAGTGTATTTGCAACGTAATTAAACACAATTTTATTGGTTACCGAGGTTAGATGTTATATATTTTTGGCGAGTATTCAAGGAATCTCTCTTATTATTTTAAAGTTTTTTTTAGTAGATTTTAATACCTCTGAAATGTGCTATTTTCCAGAAAGAATCCTGAGCTATCAACAATTTGGAGTTCTTCTGCTTAGTTTTCTTTAATAATTTCTGCGAAAAATAGAGGTAAGTGGTTGGCTCGCCTAGTTCTTGGGAAAGAAATACTTCTTTTTTTTTTTTTTGATCGAAATAATTGGATTGAAACGACGTTTTAATGCTTCACATGAATGTGTGGGAAAAGGAAAATTGTTTATGGGATAGTCTAACAGCTTGATTTTTTTCCCCATTACATCAGAGAAAAATACATTTTAAGGTCTGACAAACCAGTAAAATGTTGTGCTCCTGCATCGTGCATTGTTTGGCATATTCGCGCTTCTTTTGTTGCTTATAAACCCGACTTTAAGGGAAAGATCTTTTGTAAGTTGTTTTGCCAAGTTTGGGGCCCATGAGAAAGAGAGCAATAAATTCGACGACGGCTAGAGCAACAAGTACCCCACTGCCTCTATACAAGGGCAAGGAATGGACTGGCTTCCATTCTTTTACACGCACTGCGTACAACAATGACCCTAAAGAGTGCTTTAAAGGTTTCAAGTTCAAGAACTTGTGAGTGATAAATGACGTCTTTCCTGCGCTGATTCTCGTGTGCAAAGTATCAAGATTTTTTTTTAACTGAGAATAATTCAGATTTGTGACAATACCAGTTTTTGACATGGATTTGCTTAGAAAAATGTGACCTTAAATTCTATGGTTTTATTTTCAAATAGAAAATTTCCAATTAACTTAAAACCATACACAAATCTGCGTGTTTTGATAACTAAGACAAATATATATCTCACCTGTAACAAAAAAAAAAGTATTTAAAAATTTGTATAATTTACACACATTCTTTTTCAAAGAAGTAAAATCAAATATTTTTTACCACATATACTTGTATGTATATATCCTGATTTCCACTGAAAATGAATGTAAAGCACAAGCGGTGATCGTATAATTTGATTTAAAGCAACAGTGAAATATCTACAACATCTCTTTTTTTTGTACCTTCAAAGACGGTCTAAAATTAACATTTCAGTATAATTTACGTTTAAACGCACGCACATTGTCTAACAGGAAGGAAATAAATACGTTGATAATTTCTAAAAAAAACTTAAAGAGATTATTAAATTTTACGAATAAATTTCAAGAAATGTCTGTGTGCCTCTTCTTTACCCATGCTTACATGTTTCATCATGATTCGATCAACAAACTTTGGCTATATGTTCAAAACGAACTAAGAAGTTCAAATATATACTTTACGTATGAATAATGTGCACCGAAAAGGCCTGCTTTACGACATTTAAGTTGAAATTTGATAAACGTTTATATTGTGTTTTTATAGCTAATGCTCGATATGCGATCAAATATTTTGTAATTTTTCTGAAGTAGATACACATATAGAAATCTTCTCTCTTTCCCTCTCGATAATTCTCTATCCATCTATATCTCTAATATTATATCTATCTTATATATTTCTATATCTCTATATTGATCTATCTCATTTTATATCGTTCTATGTCTCTCTATCTATATATTTCTCTATGTATCCTCTATATACATACATAATAGGTCTATACAATAAACTCTATAGCAACGAAGACCCTACAAATTTGTTTTACATATTTATATTTTATCTATATTTTTATCGGTCATAGGTGTGACATAAAAACACACGCATATTCGAATGCAACGTTGTATCACAATTTCAAAGAAATCGATGAAGAACTTTCAGAGATTTAAGATTTTGAACGAACATTTTCCTTTTTATTTATATAAATAGTAAATAATTTTTTTAAATATGTGTCTGATCTTTTGGATAATGTTTTATTGATCATGTTTATTCAACCAACGCAAAACTAGTCATTGTCGTAAGATGATTGCACTTGAATTAGTTGGGTTTTACGTTTTTATTTCGCATAATTTTTATAATACTAATTATTACCCAAATTATTTAAAAATAAAAATTAATATTTTTCAAAACTCTTAACTTCTTGTTAATTTTATAAAACTGGTCAGTAAACGCTATTAAGACACTTAGTGTTTCATCTTAGATACTTTCGCTATCATTTGCAATAATCTTTCGACTCTAACTTAAAGGCAATTAGTTTTTTCTAGAATCTTTTCAGATATTTGGTCGAAAATATATTTTGATCTTTCTTTGTAATAGAACTTCCGTCTAAGTTTTTAGGTTTAATGCTGCAATTATTTTTTGAGAAAATAAAACCTTTTATTGTGTAACCACAAACAAATATTTAAATATTTTCTAGTCTTATTTACCATAATTGATATCACTATCCTTTCAGTAAATATCTAAACTGATTTTCTCCCAGGTATTATGTAAACACTACCAGTCAAACAAAATCTTCGTTTCCTTTTAATGGATTACTCTTGGAGGTACTGCTACTGCTTATAATTATATTCAAGGTGGTGTTTCTGTTTGTTTCAATAAATTATTTACAGTTGCACCTACGTGTTCTGTATGTTTAGTTGAAAATTACAACTAAACGAGACCACGCTCTTTATAAATCTCTCGCGATAACAGTGGCATAACGCGATTTGTTCTTAAATAACATGAACATTGTTGGACGACTAGAAAGTTCGCGTCGGTCGAGAGCATACATATGACACTCCCCGCAATGTTTTGAAACCAAATTGAAAAGGGTTTTCGCTTTGAAAAAAAAATCGTAGTAAATTAAATGCTTTGCGTGGGGAAAACTTTCGATGGATTAAAAAATATCACCAACTCCACGCAAAAATACTTCCAGTTATATTTTTTTTAGTATCCCAGTCACAGAATTGGTAGTCCCAGTGTGTGGAGTTTTCAGTCGAAGCTCACAAAAATGTGTTATACTTTTTTTTTAAATTTACCATGGAAATAAAGGAAGTCAAGAAAATGTTTTGATGAAATAAAGTTTTTGCCATGTTCACGATGTGCAAATCTCTTTGTAGCAGTGTACAGTGTAGCACTGTCTGTTTAGTTAGAAAACACTATCTGGACATTACATTACCCTAAAATTGTCTTTCTTGTAAAATTGTAAGTATGTAAAAGGGTGTCCATTACACCCTGGTTTAAAATATTAATAAGATTTAATGTTCGAATAATTGATAAAGTCTTGTACTCATTGGTTTATTCTTGAGTGAAAGTAAATAAAAAGATCAAAAGAAAGTAAACACATAATACCACATTTTAGCTAAAATCCAAGAAAAAATAATAGACCGTACAAATGGAACGATTTTTAGTGTTGAAGACATATTTTGTGTTAAATTATTTATCTTCTTTTAAAGTATGCACCAAAATGTATTTCGAAACGAAAGATACAATTTTTTCCGTATCTGCAAATTCATTGTTTTCTGTTTTGTTCACTGCAAGACTTTAACAAGAAAGAAAGCGGAAAAATCAGGACTGTCTGTACACTGACAATATTTTCTGTACTTTTACAAAAAAAAATTTCTTTGGAAACCAGTTGCCAAGAAATAATTTGTAAAACTACAAGAAATTTATTGTTAATTTGTGCAACACATGGATATGGTTATTTTTGCTTTTATGACAAACGTTTATCGACAAAGACTGAGTAATTCTCAGCAAATTTAGCACATATTTTTATATTTCAATAAATATTTCAAACAATTATTTTTTTTAAGTATGAAATTTTTTTAAATAATTGAAATATCTTATTTTTATTATGTTTATTAATGTGCATGGTAGGTACCGGAAAGCTATTCAAGGTATTTTAGGCATTGGAACAACACGAAGCCTGAATTCCAAACCCATTATTACTGCGATTATTTTGTAATGATAGAGTTGTTTTAATGTAAATGTACAGATTAACAAATATCTGTTATTTAACATAAATATTCGTTGTCCATTTACAAAAAAAATTTGTTGTCTATAAAGTCGGTTTACGGACGATAGATTAACGAGACGTCATAACAAAACATTGATGAAATTATTGCTTACTTTTATGAATAAAATTAAATCATTTTTATTTTAATAATAAAAGAATAAATACTTGAAATTATTCTAGTAATCAGATTTTTAAAATGCAAGAATATTTAACCTTTAATTCCGAAATTGTTGTAATAAGCAATGAAAACTACATTAACTTTTCAATTCACTTTATAAACAGTCGACGAAACAGTTCACGTGTAGATGACTTGTAATTAATTTTAAAAACTGGCGTTTAGCTATGAAGTTTAAATATAATTATGAACAAGTTTTCATATAAATAAATTATAATCAAATATCTATAATCAATTATATGAATCACCATAATTTTTAGTCAATTGTAACATAACCTATTATTACTGCACTCGCCGACAGCGTAACAGAACAATGAGCGTAACGGGACACAGCGTAATGGAACAATGGGCGTAACGGGACACAGCGTAACGGAACAATGAGTGTAACGGGACACAGCGTAACGGAACAATGTGCGTAAAGGGACACTTTTTCGTGCGTGTAGCCGGCGTTCATCATTTATTAGACGTTGTCACGTCAAAAACATTCACTGTGAATACTCAATAACTATATTTAAGTCCTTGTATACTAGTCGCTACCATACTCAGCTTCTGACGTTCGTCACATGTTGAGGTGTACAATAAGGTTTACATTTTTATTTTCGAACTAGAAAGAAAAGGTAAATTGACCATTTATTTATTACTTTAAAGTTTCCTCTTTTTCTTTTAAAAAAAATTACATTTGCTGTTTTCATGAATGTCCCTTTCTAAAACAGTTAACGAAATACACTTACCGCTTCTTCCTTGGGATATCTGGGCTCGTGTTAACTAGTTTGGTATTTGAGTTTTTAATGTAATTTTTTTTAATTTAATTTTTAATTGTTAATTTTTTTAATATTGTAAATTTATTTTATAATCGCAACAAGGACACAAGAATTACAAATGCTGCTCTTGTAGACCCTACTGCAAAACTGTTAAACATATTCATCTTAAATTTACGAAGAACGATGGGAACAAAATTATCCAGGGATATTCGTAAATTTACGTACATCTTTGAAATTTTAAGGAAACTGCGTTCACTTACTTTGAATATGAAACCAGACGAATAGATTAAGTTAACTAACAAAATATTTCAAAAAATGGTAAATTAAACAGCAGGCACGATCTTCTTTCGTTGACGTGTGTGCCTACATTTCTAACAACGAAAAATACAACTCGTAAATGGAAATACGGTTAAGTTTCTATGAAGATTAAGTTACTTGAAATTACGAAGAACTAACGGTTTATTGGAGGTAAACTCTATGTAGAAAAGTCTGTAAATTTTCTGAAATTTCAAAAAAAAAAATAATAATAATAATAATTTGACTTTTGAATATGTATATACAGACAATTATTATCATTTGTGGTATTTTCAAGATAATTTGACGTACGGAACTTTCTGTTCAAAGAATTTATTTTTACTGCCAGACCATAGAATTATGTTACCAGGTACATGACTCCTTGCAAACGATTCGCTGAAGGAACGGGTTTTCATCGGATCTTCCTTGCACGAATGGGCGATGATGCATATGAATAACATATAACTGTCCACCCTAGTGCTTCTACCGTCACATATCTCAAGCGTGCTGAATAACCGTTCTTATATTTTATAATTCCCAATTTTTAGCAATCTTTGAGCAACAATAGAAGATTTAGAAACGTTGTGACATTATCACGCATTATAATGAACTATGAAACCGTAATTCATACTCTAATAAAGATTTCCACAGTAAACTTAGGAATAATACTTGTTACAAATTATCCAGGGAACTTCTTAAATTTGCTTATCTGTTTGGATATGTAGGCCTATACACAAGAATTATCTTGGTAAACTAACCAAAAATTCAATAACATTTTAAGTATAGAGCAAAAGGATACTCTTTATTCTTTCACGTGCCTGCTTACTATGAATACAATTGAACACGAAACTCTAAACTCTTAATCCAGCCTAGTTTCAACGAAAAATAATATCTTTGAAGTTACCAAGTACTCTTAGTTTGATTGAGGTGCATTCTTCCTAGAAAAGTCCGGAAATTTAATGTTGTTTACAGCAGTGTATACGCCGGGAGAAAACAGTCTAACAGCGGTAGTAAATAATATTATTTATTTATCTTCAGGAGCCAATGCCATCGCTATGATGCTACACCATATCAAGAGTGTTGAAATTGGACAGCGTGCGAAGTGATATTCTATGCACTGTCAGGCGATGTAGCGTAATTCAAATTCCGCCCTGGATAATTTGCTGCTAAAATATTTAAAACACCGAAACTGACAGGCACCAAATCCCATTACATCCGTTTGATTAGTACCATCAAAAATGTAAATTTCATTTTAAATTTAGGTACTTCATGGAGTGTCTGAGGAAGTAAATGTTATTTTGTGTCGGTTTTATTCAAATACTAGACCAATATTTTAACCTCGTGTTAGGTATGATAAACTAGCTATAAAATTTTCTTACAGGTCTTTCTCCAAAATGTTAAGATAAAATTTTATAAGGACTGTATATTCCGTTAAGGAACATGGTTTTGTGTTTTGAAGTACCTATTATCTATGGATGTTGATTTTGTATGTTATTTAATGTAGGTATGTTCTTAAATTTTGTAGCGTGTGATGTTTAAACACGAAGTTAATTAACTAAATTTTTCAATTTTTAAAGTTATAAAACATTCGAATTTTAATATATAAAATGATAATTTCAACACAAGAATTTTGTGCGAAATTTTAAACTCATACAATGTTATACTTGGGCTAAGTGGACACTATCTCAACTTTTCTCATATTTCCACGTGATTTGAAGGTTACTTTTTACAGGCATGTGAGATATGTGCATCCAAATTTCGTAGTTGTTTTCCCCGCTGATAAACTGTAAGTTTTAAGGTTCACTTGCAGATCCGTGACTTTTACTCACATTTATAAAATTGTAAAAACGTTTTGCTACAGGATTCCTTTTGAGAGTTTACATCAAATGATTTCACAGCGAACTCAAGGTTTGATTAAATTGATAAATATTTTTGACGCTAGTTATTGTTTGACCTTTAAAATATAGGAATACTTCAGTTTAAACTGACGTGAGGCAATTAAATTTTAATTTTTTTTTCTGTAAGAAAAAAAAAGATTATAAATTTAGTTTTATGTTCCTTATTATTTATTTATATTTATTATTATTTATATTGGTGTCACAGTAATTGGTTATAGCTTGATAATTTTTGTAATATATATATATTTTTTAATTTAATTGATTTTCCTTCTTTTTTGTTTGTTTGTTACTGTACTGTGCAAGCGAGCCTTCGGGCATTAAACAGAAATACTCGACGCAGTGCCAGCAATTTCACTTAGTAAACATAAACACAAGTATACGTTTATTGTTATCAACGATTGAGCGAATCTTCATAACAGCCTTTGTTCTTTAAAATTTTCGTAGCAGTTGAATAGACAACGATATAATTTCAATTAATATTTTTAAACGAAGTAAATATTTACAAATCGGTACTTTAAAGTGAACGTATGTTAAAGTTATAAATAGAGGCAGGCATTTTTCGCGAAAATATCTGAACACTTGTTAGACTGCAACGAGGTATACCCGCACGAGCGGTTTTTCTTCCTTGCGATTGGCGGCCGTCTGCGAGAGAAGTCGTTGACTTATTTGACCGAGCCACTCAGGACGCGTTTACTTCCGCAATGAATCACAGTGATTGGTGTTTTAATAATCGATATTTACCTGGGAGAAACTCAACCCAAACACGAAACACAGACGATGAAACAGTATTTACTTTCATCTAGTCTCTAAATCTTTTCGCTAAATCTGCATGCCCCTAGTTATAAATTTATACAAGAATTATTTGTCATACTTTTCTGTAACACTGAAGTGTTATTCATAGTGCAAGGTGCTCAGTTTTGTCGTCGAACACTTGTAAGACTTTGATGTGTGCCGCCTTGAGAAGTATGTGCAGACAGGACGTGTTAACTATACATAACGACGTTACCATCAATGAAGAGGAGAACTGCCGTGTGGCTGATGACAAACTTGATTAATTTCGTGCTAGAAACTACAGACACATTATATTAAATGCATTATTTATGTATCAGAGTTGCGTATTGACAGGTAGTTAGTGATGGAAAAAAAAGACACATTAAGGATAATAAAAAACAATTAAAATTAAGTGGCTCATACTTTTCATGCATGACATACACAGAAAAAAAAATTAATAAATTCCTTTACTACACAAAACTTTTTTCTCAGTGATATTCAGAATTTTTTTGAATAAATTTTAGCTATAATTTTTGGAAAAATAAAAAAATAAAGGAAATTTTCACTTGGAAAAATATATCAAACTTTTGCCGGAATTTAAAACTGATAATGAGATGTCTTTAATATTCCGTTAATAGCATAAATGCATATAGGAGAACTTGCTCCAGTACTGGACAGTTGAGGATTACAAGTTTATCCGCTAGTTGGCAGCATTTGATGGTCGCAGGCAGATGCATTCCTGTCGCTACACTCTTGTGTATTCATTGGCGTAGTTGAGTTATTCGCTCGAAAGTGTTAAGCACATGTTTTTCTAGTTATGCAGTTAATATTGGGACCAGATTTTTCTTTTTGCCTTCTTTAGGTGAGTTAAAGGTGTTTATTAAATTTTACTTCATATTCCACGTTTCATAGATTAAAATACTGTGTTTACATTAAGATAATTTCGCTTAGGGTTGCAGTCAATTGCAACGTTTCGTAAACCATCGCGTGGTAACCTGAAGCGGTCAGTTGCTATGTAGCAAAGTTCCGCCTGCATAGCAAAAATATAACTGAGTGTCTTTAAACCTACTAATACACTAAACATAAAAAAAACATACAAAGTATACTACCAAAAATTACTAAAAAATAAAAAATAATCATTTTAGAAAGAAAAATTACACAACATATTCTTTTTCTCTATTCAGGCCAGGGGACTGGCAACACTCTTGGAAAAAAAATTCATTGCTTAATTTCCTCTACATTAGTATTCTCTAAGTTGTTTCCATGATCTTATTAAAACGAAGCTTCATACGAGAGGATTATTTACACATTAACACTTCTCGTATCTCCGTGATGATGGGAAAATGGAAACTACATATCGCAGTAGCTACAAGGATATCTATTTGTCAACAACGAAATTTTCAGGTTGGAGCCTGATGCTGATGTGGCTGCTAATGCACTAATTTTCGGTGTGATCTTCAAACTCTGCCGCCCGTCACGAATTTTTTCACGTCTTCATGTATCTTTGCCAGTTATCCTTCCTAGAAAAAGTCATGTGGGATTTCTCACAGCTTATTTTCATTTATTCTTAAGAAATTCTCTCAGTTGTCGAGAACTTCTTTCTACGGTGGAGACATCGATGCTTGGAGACGTCTTTCCTTCTCCGGTGGTCATCGTTGATGGGTTCACCAAAGTTTACGTCACTGTGAAAATCTAAGTCTCCTTCGCTGACAAAATGACATTCTCCGATGATTCCTCTGCAGACAGAACCGCAGGCAGTAAAGCCTCTTATAGTGTTGTAGGTGACGATGGTACACCTTCCATTTGGATCTCTCGATCGTCGGCATCGGCCCAGGGATGAAACTAGAGTAGTTTCCATCCAGGGAAAGAACTCAATATGGCACCTTTTTTCCCCTTTCAAACCAACCAAACCAAAACTTTTCCCAACAACACCTCATATTGACTCCTATATTAATTCCACACTTCGAAATATATTTTTAACCTGACAATGTCTAATAAATCGATGAACGCCAGCTGCACGCGCGAAAAAGTGTCCCGTTGCGCACATTGTCCCGTTACGCCGTGTCCCGTTGCGCTCATTGTACGCTTTTACCGCATCTATCTCTCTTCCACTCGATTGATACAACCATCGATTTGACTTTTTCGAGGCACATTAAACTTCAAACACTCCCATTCGTTTCCTACTTTTCCTATCATCGTCCTATCCTTAACAGAATAATACAGTTTCGAATAAGTTAAATAGCAAACATGTATAAAAGTTATAGTTAAAATAATCTCTTCGTTAAAGTAATAATTATAGGTATTTGAATTAATGAGTGCAAATAAAAGTTAATTTATCAATTAAATTGTAGATTTCATTTCACTCCTTCTTTGTATCCATACAAAATAGTAATAATTCAATAAAAATGATTGAATTTTATTCATAAAATTATGCAATCATTTCATCAATGTTTTGTTATGACGTTGTCACGTTAAACTATCGTCCGTAAACCGACTTTACAGACAACCAATGTTTTTTTATTTTTAACTAGATGGTAAATACATAGGTTTAGTTGCAGTTTTTTTTTTAACACATTGCATGTTAGATTGTATGTGAAAAATACCGGTTCTTAAATACTAACATATTGTTACGAAGGTGAGAGATGAGAGCGATGCCAGGTTCGGAGCTGGCTGGGGGCCCCGCACGGCCACGTGTGCGGTCCGCTGACGTGAGGCATGCCACGCGCGCCTGGCCGGATTACAAGGGTCGTCGCTGCACCCGTCCCCCACCCTGCTCCCCGCGCATCGTCCACCCTCGGCGCTGTAATCCACCGCTGAGCGGCCTTGGAAATTCCGCGGGCCGCCGCGCGGAGCAGCGTGAATTGACGCCACCCTTCTGGACTGTTCGGGCGTCGGATCGACCCGGGATGACGTGACTCGTCACAGACGCTCTCGTCGGTTCGAGAAGAGCGCTTCAGGTACTTGAGCAGCGACGCCAGCCTCCAGGGCAGGCCCGCGACAGTTCCGAGAGTTCGGAGAGTTAAGAGAGTTCCGCGAGTGAAGGGAAGTGCGACATCGGCGAAGAGGGTGAGAGACCCCCTCGAGAGTGGCGCGACGCGGAGCGACGGGATCGAGAGAGTGCGACTGAGTGGCGCGAGACTGTGTGTGTGCGGACAGGTGCGAGGTGAGGGGCGAACCACTGTCGAGCCCAGCTCCAGTGAGGAGTGCGAACTGCGGAACTTGACAGACATTGAGTGACTTGCGAATAAACAATTTAAAGTGCCAGTGATTTGTGATCGGACATTTTTTAAATACAATTATTTATTATTAATGTAAATATTAGCTATCAGTAAAACTGTTATTTGTATTATCTAGTGAACATGATTTACAGTGACTTTAGGTGTATTAAAAAATAAAATTTATCGTTTAACTGTTTTTATAGAACACTAATAAAATATATTGAGGTTTTATGTTTAAAATTAGTTCTTTCATTCAATTTATATATATATATATGTGCGGTGTAAGTTTTTTTTGCGCACATCTTCTTGTCGCATACTTCTTGAAGGTTGTTGTAAAAGAACATTGTGAAGCTCAAAAGTGTGGACTGAGGGTCACTTAACATCAACATACTGTATCAATGCTCTGCACACTGGTAAAGATCATCTAGGGAGAGAGAGAGAGAGAAGCTGGGAAGTTGTAAAACCCCAAGAGAGAAAAAAAACGAGTAATCGTTTAGTTAGGAACACTTTGTTTTGCACGCGTTTTATTTGTTGGGTGTTTGGTGACATACCTTGAAGGTTGGAGGGAGTAGTTAACGTTGTTAGTTGTTAGTTGTTAGTTACGTTGGGTCGGATGGGAAAATAGGGGGGGTGGGGGGGGGGGTGAAAGAACCCGTAGAAAGTTTTACTTTCAACGCGAATATTTGTCTTTCCTCTTCTGTCTGCCATCAGTTGCAGGGGGAACCAGTTAACTTTCCGTCCGTCGCGAACATGTTTTTTTGTGTTTTTTTTTTTTTGGTCGTCGCAGTGCTGGCAACCTTTAAGAGAGAGGGAGGGGGGGTTGTAAATTCACCACAACCTACCACGCGTGCCAACTGCTCGGCCACCGAGACAAAGGTCTGACAACTTTTGAACCTGTTCTGCGGGCGTGTGCGCACACACACTGCGCGCGTGGCTGTACGAGAAGAAACCAGAAGTCGCCCCGCTATAACTTGCCCCACGTGTGTGGCGTGACTTCACCCCGTGCGGAAGTGCACCGACCCGGAACTGAACTTCGCGCGGAATCTGAACTCCGAGAGTTTCAACTCCTGACCAGAGATGCGCTCGCCACAACTCTCCTTGGACATGAATGTCCCGGGTGTGTTCCAAACCATAAATATTCAGGCTGCAACGATACGGTATCCACAAAATATAAATATATAATTTTTTTTTGACGTGACAACGTCTAATAAATCGATGAACGCCGGCTGCACGCATGAAAAAGGATGACTCTTTGTCACGTTAAGCTTTGTCCCGTTACGCTCATTGTACGCTTGCGCCGCATCTATCTCTCTTCCACTCGATTGGAACAACCATCGATTTGACTTTTTCGAGGCACATTCAACTTGAAACACTCCCATTCGTTTCCTATTTTTTCCTATCATCGTCCTATCCTTAACAGAATAACAAAGATTGGAAGAAGTTAAATAGCAAACATGTATGAAAGTTATAGTTAAAATAATCTGTTCGTTAAAGTAATAAACATATTTGAATTGAGTGCAAATAAAAGAAAATTTATCAAATAAATTGTAGATTTCATTTCACTCCTTTGTATCCATACAAAATAGTGATAATTCAATAAAAATGATTAATTTTTATTCATAAAAGTATGCAATCATTTCATCAATGTTTTGTTATGACGTTGTCACGTTAAACTATCGTCCGTAAACCGACTTTACAGAAAACCACTTTTTTTCAGCTTCGATGGTCCAACGAAATTTTTCAAATGCACCTATTAAAAAATTGTAACTCTTAATTCGAAGTAGCTTGGCTTCTGGGTTGTAGCAGCGCCCTTGGCGAATAATTCACCGACGTTTCTGTCGACATTGCAGTCGCCATCATCAGGTAGCTGTAGGTAACTGCTCCCTGATGATGGCGACTGCAATGTCGACCAAAACGTCCGTGAATTATTCGCCAAGGACGCGGCTACAACCCAAAAGCCAAGCTAATTCAGACAATGGCCGTTGAAGCCTGCGAACATTGTTAACTCTAAATTCGTTGTCTTGTAAAAAGTAGAATACTAAAGGCATTAGTTTGTTTTGCGTGAACAATTATATTATAATATAAGAATTTCAATTGTTTTTTAATTAATTTTCCCTCTTTTTTTTAAATATTGCGTATGTTTTACAGCAGGTTTTATCTTGAATGTTAAAAGTTAGCCATTGGTGATTTATCAAATCAACCAGAAAGCATACATAGTATAATTCGTATACAGTAGTATAGGAATGGGGCTTCTGGCACAGGATTCAGGTTGTGGTGTGTGGTGGGGTCAATGACCGACCGACCTCTGACGTCATGGCGGCCATCTTGGATGACCTTGACCTTGACCTTTGACCTTGACCTTTAATTTGATCCTCAAAAATCGCCAAAATCCGCCAAAATTGGGCAAAATTTGCCCAAAATTCCTCAAAATTCGCCAAAATTTCCATTTATGTGGAAAAAAATTCCGCCAAAAAATCTCAAATAATTCCACAGTTCAAAAATCAGGATTTCGAAAATTCTCAAAAGTCACTTTGCCCTAGAAAAAACGAAAACTCCTAAAAGCGGCTTAAAACTCCTAAGAGCTAGCCGCTTATAAGCCGCCGACCTTGAAAATAAGGATGTCATGGCAGCCATATTGGATGATGACGTCACCGTTGCAAATTTTGTTACGGCCGCCATCTTTAACTTTTTTATTTATTATCCGATTTTAATGAAAAAAAATTTAAAAATTATAAAAAAAATCCATTTAATAAAATTTTAATAAAAGATTTATAAAAATTATATTTTTACGACACGGAGTTCGGAGTCCTCGGTTCGAACCCGGTGAGGGCAAAAAAATTAAAAATGGCGACCGATCCTTCCCCCCGTGGTGTGTGCTAGCAGACTGACTCCCACCACTTTTTTTCAAAGCATATATATCGTCACCTAGTATGACGTCATGTCCGCCATCTTGTCTTCGATGCTGGAAGCCATCATCAGTGTATCGTCGACGAGAGTGCGATGACGCCATGTTAGTTTAATTCTTATCCGCTAGAGTGCAGTAATCATTTATTATTGCTCTGACACCCGACATCTTGTCATTTGGCCGCCATCTTGAAAATCCGTAATTATTTAGCTAGAAATTCGGGAAAAATTCCAAAATTCATTAAATAAATTTGTAATCTATATACTGATTGATTAGGTCGACTAAGGTCCTTGGTACGATCTAGGGCGATGCAAAAAAAGTAAATATAACATCAATTTAACATAATAGTAACAGGTTCGAGGAATTAAACACCACAAGTTCTTTTACAAACATAATATTTATTACATAATTTCTATTCTACTACAGGATCATTTGCGAAAGCCAGCATTCTTATAATCATTTAGTTCCGCAGCGGTGTGAAATGACTAATTCTTAGCTCCAATCGGTTTATACTAGACAGAGTCCAGCCAGAACCTTTACAGACATTGTCCACCTCTCCTTGACAGAGTTTCTGGATACCGTTTTTAACAGTTTGCTTCACATCGTTAGAACTGTAAATTACTGCAGCCGATGTCTTGAATGCACACTTCTTCACTTTGTCATCGAACGGATATGGCTTTCCATATATACAGTCCAACCACAAGTTATATTTCAAAGGTCCGTTTGTTGCTACATCATCAGTAAGCTGATTGATTATGTCCTCTCTGATATCATCAAGAAAATTACAAATGTCTTTCGACTCACCTAACGTATTTAAATAATAGTAGTCCTTCAATGTTCCACGAAATGCAGACTGCGCCAAGTAGAAGCCATTATCGTTCACTTGTAATGCGCCGAACACAGTCTTAGGTTTATTTTCCTGTTCAGACGTCATACCAATCGGTTGCTACACATCGGTTTTCTTGCTTGTACGCTCACGAGCCTTCAACCTAAACCGAGGAGTCGAAATTTCTGCAGGTAGTTCAGCAGTAGGCACACGGACTTCACCTTTACAGTTTTTCGCATGTCGTCGCAAATTATCAATTCGAGTAAACCATTCATGACACTCATCACATCGAAACTTCATGCGAGATGGATTCTTCGTGCATTTGCTCCGCTCATGTCTTCGTGCATCATGAGCAAATGCGAACGACGTATCACAGTAGCTGCAAGGATACCGTGGTGATGAAGACGAACCTTTCAGACCCGATCCAGATACTGACGTTGCCGCAGTTGCACCATCTCCAGGCATACTCTTATGAACATCAATGCATCGTTGTTGCGCCGAAACCTTTACTTTCTGCCGAACAGCAGGACCTTTGCATGCCTTCATGTGCGTTTTCATATTATCTTTTCTGGCAAACTGCTTATGACATTTCTCACAAACAAACATTTTACGATATAGGTTCTTGGCACATTCTCTATTCTCATGTCGTCGAGCATTGCTGTTGTTTGAGAAAATCTTGTCGCAGTAACAGCACCGATGTTCGTTAGTTGTTGTCGATTCGGCATCCATTGAAGTCTCCATTGATGGCGAACCAGCGTTCGCCGAGTTTCCCTGTGCAGCCAGCACTAGCGGCATTAAAGTCTCTTCTGCTGGCGGTACCACGTCTGTTGAAGTCTCCTCCAATGTTGACGCCATCGTTGCCAACGGGATCTGCACCTTCTCCGTCGTAGCTGTCGTCAAGGTTCCCGTAGACGATGGTACAACCTCCGAGTTCGACGTTAAAGACGGTAAAGATGCCATCGAGGTCTCAAGAACAGCTAATTGACACGACTTATGCACCAGAAGAAACAAACTAGGTGATCCTTACACCGCCGACGTCAGTAACAAACTGAGCGTCCTGCTGTCTAGGACTCGCTTATATACATGCACCGTATGGAATAATACGCTAGTCAAATCAAGAACCATTTACAATAATACTAGAGTCAAATCTACAAATTAAAAAAGAGGATCATTTGATCGAAAAAAATATCGATCTCTCCAATATACGTCAGGTTCCAAGAGCTACAATTCACGTCATCAGATCCATCTACATTTTGCTCCTATGCTTCAATTGACCATTAGCTGCAAGTGCTCCAACAGCTCCATCAGCTTCAACACGTAATGTACGCAATGTACGCGCAATACATGCAATTTACACGCAATAAATGTAATGATTACACAGTACACACAGGAAACGGAACGTACACACATTACACACAGGAAACGGAACGTACACACAGTACACACAGGAAACGGAACGTACACACAGTACACACAGGAAACGGAATGTACACACAGTACACACAGGAAACTAAACGGACACACAGTACACACAGGAAACGGAATGTACACACAGTACACACAGGAAACTAAACGGACACACAGTACACACAGGAAACGGAATTTACACACAGTACACACAGGAAACTAAACGGACACACAGTACACACAGGAAACTAAACGGACACACAGTACACACAGGAAACGGAACGTACACACAGTACACACAGGAAACTGAACGTACACACAGGAAACGGAACGTACACACAGTACACACAGGAAACGGAACGTACACACAGTACACACAGGAAACTGAACGTACACACAGGAAACGGAACGTACACACAGTACACACAGAAAACGGAACGTACACACAGTGCACACAGAAAACGGAACGTACACACAGTGCACACAGGAAACTGAACGTACACACAGTACACACAGGAAACGGAACGTACACACAGTACACACAGGAAACGGAACGTACACACAGTACACACAGGAAACTGAACTTACACACAGGAAACGGAACGTACACACAGTACACACAGGAAACTGAACGTACACACAGGAAACGGAACGTACACACAGTACACACAGGAAACTAAACGTACACACAGTACACACAGGAAACGGAACGTACACACAGTACACACAGGAAACGGAACGTACACATATTATCCGATTTTAATGAAATTTTTTTTAAAATTTATAAAAAAATTCAATTAATAAAATTTTAATATATTTTTTTTAAAAAACGTACTTTGTAGACACGGAGCTCGGAGTCCTCGGTTCAAACCCGACGAGGTCAAAAAAAATTAAAAATGGCTACCGATCCTTCCCTCTCAGTGGACGCAGGCAGACTGACTTACCCCCACCACTTTTTTTCATAGCACATATATCTTCTCCCCCCTACTCTCCAAACACCCCCCCCCCCAAATTTTTTTTATCGTAAAAAAACCACCCACCACCACTACTACTGCTGTTGTTCTCCCACCCATCCCTACATCTCTCTCTCCCACCCCTACCCTCCTCCTCCCCTAATTTTTGTAGAGTATAAATACAGCCATTGTCGGGCCCGGGAAGACTTCAGTTACTTGCAGTTCCTCGCGCGCACCAGTCGTCCACTGAAGGGGTAATGTATGCTTGTTGCGCCAGTGGAGCAAAGATTTTGTCAGCCATCTTAGCATACGGTAAAGTGCGCACGCTTGCGGCACTGGATAAGGAGACGGAGTTGCCGTACTTACCTAAAGAGTTTCTCCTGGTCTACGCCCCACACGAGATAAGATACGTCTACAAGTTCCTGCCGGTGTACCTGCAGCTAGACCCAGACATCCAAGACTGTCTACCATGCACCGAGTGCGACAGAGGAAGCTCCAGCGTCCCCGACACACCGCACATGAAGTCATGGTGCAAGAAGCGACGAGATGCGTGCAGGCAGCAGCATCCTAGATCCTGAGCGCCGTGCCGCAGTCAGCATCTAGGTGCCACTCCAGCATTTCTGCAGATCCAGCATCTTAGCCACGTCACTCCAGCTTCGTCGTACGCGTAACTGTGAGTAATGACAATATGACACTCTTTCTTGTCAACGTCCAGTGCCTTACGTCCCAAAAGGGACCCGTAGTGAAGCAACTGTCAGTGATGTCTATCATTGGAGGCGAAGAAACCAGGACTATCGAATACATCTTTAAACCGCCGTGTGACTGGACTAAGCTAGACAGATTCTCTCAACGCGAGAACCGACGTCTGACCTATGAAGTGAACGGACTCTCGTGGAATGACGGTGATGTGGACTATGAACAACTTACATCCGTGCTACGTGATCTCGTCGAGCCGGAAGACGACGTTGTTTACGTCCGTGGTAATGAACAGAAACGTATTGTGAGTGATCTGTGCAGTGCCAATGTAATTGACCTACGTAAACAAGGCAACTGTCCTGGCTTCAACACACTGTTAAAAATGTACGGAAACCAAATTGAAAAGTGCGATAAATTTTATAATGGTTTCCACTGTGCACATTGTAATAGCCAGTTACTGAAGCTGTGGCTCTATGAACATCCTTATTACTACAGTGAAGATTAAATATATTACTGATATTTGAAGATTTTATCCTATGTAAATGTCTGTTGTGTGTGTAGAAATGACGAATTTTATTTGTAAATAAAAAATGATTACCATTGTATTTGTTTTATTCTTTTTTTCACCTTTATAATATGGTTTTTTTGTGAAGTAAATATTCTTAATTCCAAGTTTCAACAAAAAACTTAAGTATGCAGAAAAAAAAATAATAATCGATTTACTCTTTTTGCAGCAATGTATGTTCTCAATCATACATTATAAATTTTTTTCTCATCAAGAAAACCAAGGTATTGGTACTATGGAAATAAAACACAAAGTTAAAAAAATTTATAGTTACATATATTGTCGTTAATATATATACATTTTTTTATTTTTTATTTCATGTGTGAGAGTGTTGATCCGCAGGTCTTTCTGTCAGCAGGCCACGCTCGTCCCGACGTCTCTCCCTCTCCATCTCACCGGCTCCCTCTCCTCCTCACGTCGAATATCTCTCTCCATCGTAGCAACTGCTCACCTGCTAAGTACAGTTCATTTGGCGTGAGCGAAAGGTAATTTTTCATAGCAGATGTTATGCCTACATCTCTCGTCTGGTCTACCTCGACACCATTGAGTACATAAGTAATGCGTTCGATTAGGTGAAGAATACCATTGCAGGATATTGACGTCGTTGTCGGATGCGTACCATCCGCTTTTGTAAGCGTGCCTCTTATACGTAGAAATGACTGCGAAGGTAAAGTACAAATATCTTGGTGCTGTACAGCAATGCGTACTTCCGATGGTAGTGCGTACGGTCCGAGCAGGAAAGGCTGGTACTCGTGCAATTCCATTTTCGTAATGCTGTCATCAAAAATGACCGGATCTTCCACGTTGAGGATTTCGTCTTCCATATTTATTCGGCACTTGTCCAATACTGAGAAGATACTTTATGTTGTCAGGTGTTAATGCACCGATGTCTGGTAGAGAACTGTTCTTGTTCACGCCAATACGATTTCTTTTATAACTGTTCGGTGATACGAACTTTATGCCCATTGCTTCAAGTGCAGACGTAATGTAATTTCTTCGTCTTGAAAATTCACCAATCGTCCTCGCTGGTCAACGATTCGGACGACGACTTCGTGTGCGCACTTCACGACGACTGGAACGTAAATGATACTTTGCGGTACTTCGACCAGTTTATATCCTGGCGGGACCATCGGCGAAAACTCGTGCAGCATGTTGCTTAGTCTTCCGTTGAGATACGTTCCACTTGCCAAATTACAGTTTATTCTTATGACATTCACAGGCAAAATGTTTACTGCGCGTGTAGATTCGTACGTTCTTCCCGTATCATAAACCTTTGATTCGGATCCGAGCATCGTACCTATGGTGCCAGGTTTCGTAAAGTCGACATTTTCACTGCATGTTAGAATGCTTTTTTGAGTGTTTGGATTTCCACGCAGTTGAAAGTCTACATCCTGTGGTAACATATCCCTGATGTAATTTGCAATGTCGTCAATTTCGTAAGAGCCAACAGGTAACCGTATTTCATGAGCGGTCCCATCACTTTTCAGGAAGCAGATCTTGCAATTTTCTTCGTCGATATTAGGTATGGCATTATACGTTTGAAAATCTACGAGTCCGATACACCATTCTCCGTCTAAATCCAGAGGCGGGAAATGAACCGCCCGCAGCTCAGATGCGTGACCTGTCAGGGTAAGTGATATCGACATGACTAATAAATTAACATCACTGCACAACCTTTAAGTAGCAATTTTTATTTGTCAGCTAATTTTTGTTTGTTAAAAAGCGAAGACACAAGTGTCCGCAGATTGTTTGATTAGGCTTCTGTTCCGTTTCGTAATTGTAAAACAACGTAGTGGACCGGCCCAGGTACTGTCGCAGTTCGGGCGGAGGGCGTAAATTTCCAAAACTGTCGTAGTAAGTTGCTTTTTTTCCAGACTTTATGTACGCCACCCAGTGCGTGCCGCGACCCGCCGACGTGTCTAAATTAATTATGGCACACTCACGTGTCTTTGGCTTGCTGGGCAAAGTGTCTCGCATAAACACGCCGCGGAAATTTGGTATTTTCAGTTTGCGTGCGTACTTTATTAAATCTACGTTGGTGAGCGGTCGTTTCGGTAGGGAACTTAGGATTTTCTCTTTACACGTTTCTTTCTCATGCCTCGTCCTGTCTTGTGAGGATGCAAGTACAGTCCTGCGCCGTTTTTTTTTACCGATGGCAATGGCTTCCATGCTGGCATTATGTCGCTGTGCTTCTTTTAACTGCTTGCGCTCATTCTTCGAAGTGTTGACTGCCCGCACTATACCGCTCGTTGCACCGATAAGGCCTCCGAGAGCACCCAATGCAGGCAAAAGCAAAGGAAGAAATCCTCCTATAATCTTCTTGTCGAGAGTCTGTAGTTTTTGCTTGGCTTTTTGCACGCCTGCACCGATCTTGCGCTTCTTGGTCTTGCGTGAGTTAGTCTTTGACTTGATGTAGCTGGTTCGACGAGCACCCAGTCCTAATTTCGTCTTTGCCTTCATGATCTTATATACGCCCCACGCTGTGATTTTCTCTCCTAGTCCCGCGTTCGACGATTTACTTATATCTTCGGCTTCCTGTGCCAATATCTCGTCGGCCCGGTGCCTGGATTCCAGATCCTTGCTTAATGAATATGCGATATCGTGCTGCTTGCACTGATCGTCGAGAGAATTAATGCCCACGTCACCGCGATCTAACCTTTTCGCTAGTTTCGTGCCGGGGCCGCAAAATCTGTAGCCGGGAATGTGTAGCTCGAATGGTAGATTGTTTATCAGAGAGTTCACGAGTCCTGCGCCGATGTGTTTTTTGTTCTTACCTCTTCGAGTCATTACGCACAACTGACCAGAAAGTATAAATGTGTTTGATTTTATACAATTACTTTAGTACAATGCAGGTCGTCAAGCAAGACGTGTGTTTGCCCGTGCGCATTACGCAAGACGATGTATTTAGTGCGCGTGAATCACGACATGGCTTACTGTTGCCTTCTGCCGTACGTTGCATAATGGCGGGTCCGTCCAACTGCGGTAAAACGTGTGTTTTACTGAGTTTACTGGAGGAACCAAATGGTCTTCGGTTCGAGAACGTTTACTTGTATTCCAAGTCGTTGCAACAGCCAAAGTACCAGCGCCTAGCAACTGTTCTACGATCTGTGGATGGTCTGGAGTATTTTCCGTTTAGCCATAATACCGATGTTGTACCTCCAAGCGAAGCAAAAGCCAATTCCGTGTTTGTTTTCGACGATGTAATGTGCGAGAAACAAGGCATAATACAAGAGTACTTTTCCATGGGCAGACACGCCAAGGTAGACTGCGTTTACCTGTGTCAGACGTACAGTCGTATTCCAAAACATCTCCTACGAGACAACGCAAATGTCATAGTTTTGTTTCGCATGGACGAACTTAATTTACGCCACGCCTACGACGACCACGTAAACACCGACATGACATTCCAGGAATTCAAAGACATGTGCTCCTTGTGTTGGAAAGAAGAACACGGATTCCTAGTTATAGTCAAAGACTGGCCTCTATATAAGGGCAGGTACAGACGAGGTTTCGATCAGTTTATCACCAAACATGAGTCATAGCATTTCGAAATTCGGTCGTAGCAGTCGAGACTTACGTACTGCTCTCAAGTCTCATGACGACGTTATCCGCAAATACATTTCGCTACTGGCTCAAAAAATAGACGGGGTGAAAAAGGAATTACTTGAGTACCTCGTAGCCATAGACCAGCGCGTGGAAGCTTCGGATTCTCGCATTCGCGACATGATCGAAGTTTCGAATGCACAAAGACGGGACGATCTGAGGACTTTTCAAAGTAGTCTGAAAGCATCGCTATCTCAATCGTCAACAAATTCAGATTTGGCCAAACACAAGAAAGAAGTTTCTGCGAACGAATAAAAAAGTATAAAAGGAGGTCTTGCAATAAGTTTTCAGCCAGTACAATGTCGGACCTGGCCAGTGACCTTCATCGAGCTATACAGTCTGTTCGCGAAAAATATTTACTTGCTAGACGAACCAGACTTGCACGTGAGATGGAAAATGAGGAGATATTTAAACCAATCACTAGTCGGCTCGACGAACTTAAAAACAAGGAAGAACCAGCCTTCATTGTGAAGACAGAAGTTGAAGATGAAATGCCGACTGTAAAGAAGAGAAAGTATGAACCAGATCGAGAAGAAGAGGACTTAACAAGTACAGAGTCCATGCACAAGAAAAAAATACCGAAAAAGGGACATCAAGTTAATGCAATGGTCCGACCATACCTGATATCGTTTACGAACCGGAATAATGACACGACCTACGGACTGTACAGAAAACATAATAAATGGTTCCTCGGTGCTAAAGAAATAGACTTTCTACCAGGAAATATCGTGCGCGTAGCAGAGTTCAAAACGCGCGGGACTCCGGGTCTGTACGAATTGCTGTTTCGCAGGGAGCCTAAAGGATATTCTCACAACGACTTACAAGAGTACAAAAAACTGCTAGAGCTAACCAATGCACATTTTCGCGATAACGATCCAGATAGTGGTGTATATAAAGACGTACATCATGAAAAAATCGACATTCTCGCTAATCTCTTCAGTGAACTAACAATACATGGCGAAGGTTTAAAAAATCTAGAAAGTGGTCAGACATTTGACTATGTATATTGGGACGACCCTAATGAATTAGTTGATCGCCTTAGAATTCTACATGCATCGCTTAGTGTAGGAAACTATTCGCACATCAACGAAATAGTCTCCATACTTGAAGAACTGAAGGAAGCCGGCTACATACAATGAGTCGAACCGGAATCGCTCGCGAACTTCATGCTCCTGCTAGACGGAAATACCTTTGTCGCAAAGTCATAGTTCGTGGAATTGATGATTTATTCCAGGCGGACCTTGTTGAGATGATACCGTATTCCCGATTGAATAAAGGTTTCAAGTACATGTTGACAGTCATCGATGTTTATAGCAAGTTCGCTTGGGCTAGACCTGTCAAATCAAAGACTGCAACTGACGTAGCCAAGGCCATGAACAATATTTTGCGTGATGGACGTGTACTATTTTTTTTGTACTTGTAGTAGTGTAGTATGTATGTAATAAAAGTTTTTTTAAAGGAACTTGCGGTGTTTTTTTTCCTCAAACCTGACACTATTGTGGTACTTTTTTAAAGTATTAAAGTTGTTTGGTATCGGCCAAGGATCGAACCAAGGACCTAAGTCGATCTAATCAATCATTATATGGATTACAAATTTATTTAATGAATTTAGAACATGATTTATTGCAATTATTATTTTTTACATAAAATTAAACATTATTGCATCGTTCGGGTATCGAACCGAGGACGTGAATCGATCGAATCAATATGTAAATTAATGAGTGATTTATTTAATGAATTTTGGAACTTTTCCCGAATTTCTAGCTAAATAATTACGGATTTTCAAGATGGCGGCCAAATTTCAAGATGGCGGGTGTCACAGTAATAAATGATTACTGCACTCTATCGGATAAGAACTAAACTAACATGGCGTGAGCGCACTCTCGCCGACGATACATTGATGATGGCTTCCAGCATCAAAGACAAGATGGCGGACATGACGTCATACTAGATGACGATCTATATGCTTTGAAAAAAAGTGGTGGGAGTCAGTCTGCTAGCACACACCACGGGGGGAAGGATCGGTCGCCATTTTTAATTTTTTTGCCCTCACCGGGTTCGAACCGAGGACTCCGAACTCCGTGTCGTAAAAATATAATTTTTATAAATCTTTTATTAAAATTTTATTAAATGGATTTTTTTTTATAATTTTTAAATTTTTTTTCATTAAAATCGGATAATAAATAAAAAAGTTAAAGATGGCGGCCGTAACAAAATTTGCAACGGTGACGTCATCATCCAATATGGCTGCCATGACATCCTTATTTTCAAGGTCGGCGGCTTATAAGCGGCTAGCTCTTAGGAGTTTTAAGCCGCTCTTAGGAGTTTTCGTTTTTTCTAGGGCAAAGCGACTTTTGAGGATTTTCGAAATCCTGATTTTTGAATTGTGGAATTATTTGAGATTTTTTGGCGGAATTTTTTTCCACATGAATGGAAATTTTGGCGAATTTGGAGGAATTTTGGGCAAATTTTGCCCAAATTTGGCGGATTTTGGCGATTTTTGAGGATCAAATTAAAGGTAAAGGTCAAAGGTCAAGGTCAAGGTCATCCAAGATGGCCGCTGTGACGTCAGAGGTCGGTCGGTCATTGACCCCACCACACACCACAACCTGAATCCTGTGCCAGAAGCCCCATTCCTATACTACTGTATACACAGCAGGGTTGGCAGTCATGTACCCAACCCACAGGACTTAAGTAAGGTCTTTACAATAAAACCTGAGTTTTTCAATATTGTTGTCAATTAAATTCAATTAAAATTTTTTAACATATTTTATTATAATTTCTCATAAATAAAACATACGAAGTACGTACGTACATTACAGGTGGACACAAAAGTACAATAAACCGGCTTATTAAAGATTATTATAACAAACCAATAATAAATTTTTCCAAAAAAATATATAATGTTTTAAATGAAATAACTGTTACCGTAGATAACTATGGGCGTAGATACATACCAATTAGTTTATTTTTGAAAAATTATCATTTTCAGATAACCCTCTTAAGGCTGTTAGGCCCAAATTTATTTATAGCATATTATTTTGTTTTTATGTTGGCCTTATACATACAAGATTCTGTGCAAAACCGATTTGCGCTATAACTTATAGTTTTCTCATAACTGGCACTCAAAGTTAAAAAATATGGCATTTCTTGTAGAGATTATTTCAGTAGCAGTTCAATGTAATTTATGAAATTTTGGTAATTTGCGAGTTCATTATGCATACTATTGAGTGATGTATTTTAAATTTTTTTTTAAAAATAATTTATTCGTGTACTTGAGCCAGAAAATGAGAAAATGTAAGTTGTTTCTAGATCCAAAAATATTTGTTTAAAATATATAAAAATACCATTACGAAATACTAATCTCAATATACTTTCATCTGAAATAACAAAAATGTGACTTTCACTATATGAAAGCTGTGAGCCTCTACGAAAGAAATAAAACCCCTGGAATTCCAAAATATATTGAATGCAACCCGCAACACTAGTGGTGCCGCGTTGTCTCGCTCGTCTTTTCCCTCTTCTCGGAAAGAGCACGCGGACTTGGCCCGGTGTTGCCAGGTACCTGTCCCGTCTCTGAGTATCCTCTCTACCTGCTGCTAGACCGGCTGGCTTTCTTCCTTCCCCACGGCAGTGTTAAACGAGTTTACAGGTGTAGTGGTCAGTGGTTTATAGCTTGCGGTTTAATATGTCAAATGTATTAGTGTAGTTAAAATAATTGAACTGCTATACAATAGTGATTTTTGCTGGTGCGATGCAATGCAATTGTAGATGGGGCAAATATTTCACATGTAGCTACCATAGTCATTGGTAATGACGCACCCAGGCGACTGGATAGAGCTAGCGGATAGAGCTAACTTCAGCACCGTGTATTCAGTGTCATTTTTTATATATAGACCCTGCAAATTATTGAAAATCAAATCACATCACTTTTTTTAAATTTGTGTAAAGGCCAGAGCGCTAGCCTCCTGAACTAATTATTATTGACTATCACCTTTCATAAACGTGTTCTCTATTCGTCTATTGGCACTCACAATTTCCTTTGCAATGACCAACGAATACGCCTGGTACTATACAAATGTTTTTAGATGATATTTCTAAATTTGTATACAACTTGAATTTTTAATCGTTGCCTAATAATAGTTATTTTTTTTCTCCTTAACCCCCGTTTTTGTTTGAAATTTTGGGGGATAATTGATTTCATAAATAATTATTTCAGACGAAAGTTATAAATAGTAATTAAAAGTTAAACAATAAAAAAGTTATTTAAAAGTATACATAGTACAGATTTTTAAAAAAAGTATACCCCTGTTTTTTCTACAACCCCTTTTAGCAATATTTGATTTTATCAAAAAATGTTTCAGCCAAATTTTTGGATAATAATTATAATTTTTGCAAACAATTTTATTGGTTTTCATAGCGTATCTACTAATGAAGTTATGAATATTTTTTCCTATAACCCTAATTCTTTTTCACGCCTTGCAGTTATGGTTGTATTAGAAATGTATATAGTAAAAAAATATTTTTGGTATTACTGCTACGTGTTATCATATGTTAAAACAGATGCGTTATATATTATATTATGGGAGTAACTGCGATTTTTTTTTCAAAAAATATTCCCCATTTCTAACCAATTAGTCAAATTTAGCCCGTAACTAATTCGACCGAGATTTTCCATTACTATATTTTCTAAATGTTAGGAAGTAATTTGTGCAAATATACGGTAGTTATCGTTTGTGTTTGTGTATATATACATGTATACACATTTTTACTTGATGATGGTTATGTTATTTTTGGGATCATAAAACGATTAAAAAAATTTCCGAAAGCCGCTCCAGGGGAACGGCTGCAATAAGTAGGTAGCTTTTTTTTAAATGTAGGCTCTACCCAAAACTGGCAATTATTACAAATGTGTAGGTGTGATAATGTAAAATGTTATAAATAACGATATGGGTTCTTAAAATGATTCTTGTTTAATCAGAATTCCAATGAAAAATAATATCTCCTGAAATTCGTAATGTGTTGAGAGATTTGGCAACAGCGCGCTCCATGTAAGTCGTGTACTGTAATCTAAGAGTGGGACGGAATTAAGTATGTGAGTATACTGAAGCCTTTGCCAGTTTTTCATTTACTGCATCAGCGTTTTCCATTTTCACACAATAATGTAGTTTTCTAGGTTATTGAGTGAAAAACGTGTTATTAGCTTATAGGTGTTCGGGGTGTGTCCAGATTACTGCGAAACAATAACATATGTAACTTAAATGTAGGCGTGTTTAAGGTGTAACGACCTAAAATAAATTCGCAACATTTTTTTGTCTCCCAATTCATTACAGACGTAGCCTATGCTTTCCATAGGAGTCACACACAATGTTGGTTATTTGTAAATGTTGTGAATCAGTTGCATACGTGTCGGGCATTAACAATTTCCAACCGAAATAACTTAGTATAATTTGAATTTAATTAATGAATTTCTACACAGCATTCCAAATTCATAAAAATCCTTAATTTTCTATTCATGTTTGCTCAATTTACAGCAGCTAAATTTAGAAATATTTTATCGTAGGACTTACTATTATATAAAAAATTACAGTTAGTGTGTCTTTTTGATTATTCAATCGAATAGTAGGTTATTCTGTGAATTGTTCCTGTGTTTATGAAATTGTATTTAAAAGGATGAATGTACATAAATATGTGTACATGTGTATACATGTTAAGGCGCACTTAATTAAATTTGCCAATTTAGCATTATCAACAATTCTATGATAATAATGTGTTTTAATAATTAGATACATTATATTAAAAAAGGTGTTTTTAATATTACATAAAAAGGTATTTTTGCCTCTGCATATTTATATCATTTGTTTGTTTCCATGAGTTTTTTCATTGTAACCATGATTTTTTTTAATTTAACTGGAAAATAGGCAAAAACCTCGAATGGGATATGCCTCTAAGACACTGCATTGTCTATTAATTCACTTTTTTATTACTTTTAGCATGCCATATGAATTCAGAAGCGAAAGATAATCTGTGCTAAATTTTAATACAATGAAATAATGCAATAAAACTATTTTTATTTGATATATTTTATTACTAGTTATAGATTGCAGAGAATAATTAAATCAATTTTGAAGATGTATAATTATTTAATTTAGGTACCAATCGTTTCTGAAGGTGCTAATGCATTTTTGCCATATATATTAATAATCTAAACGCTTCATACAATTTGAAAGTATTCATATAATTTCAGATGAACATTACATTCTGCATTGTTGAAGCGTCAAACAACTACAACTTGATATTGATTGTTAATGCATGGTAACCTCTTTTATAAAAATCGTTGTACATGGTCGTCAGACTGCTAAATAATTTGCAAAACTTATTTATGATAGTATTGTATTAAAAAACGATTTAACTTTATCTGCTTCCTAATGTATAAAAGATATATTCGTGAAGATCTAAACTTGTATTCTCAATGCTGCAGACATACTGAATAAATCAATTTTATGTGTACAATGCTTAGTATGATTTTTTTTTAGATACAATGATACGGGAAAATTGCAAAAGGTTAATGTTAATACAAAACTTATTTCACGAAGCGATTAAAAGACTTGTTAAAAAACACATTTAAAACTATATATATATTTCCGTGCCATGTTTTACCCTAGAGTCAGTTACGAATACCTGGCGTCTTTAATTTCTGACTTCGTTTATTCATAAAGAAAATGGCAGTTATTTACGTAACCATTAAATAACCATACATATGTAGTAGTAAACATTATCTGGGGGATACATTTACATTCCATTTTTAGACAATAACCGTAGCTTAGGCTGGTATTTATAGTCGTCCCTTGAGCAATGTCTTGAGACGATCTTGGCAAAGACAGTCTTGTTTCTCAAGATGGTGATTTCCACCTCCGTGTTTTATAGTCCCTGAATAAGATGAGCTTCATGAAGACTGCATGCTCAAGCAAACGCTTGTTTCACATACTTCCTGCTTGACGAAGAAATATCTTAAGACAGCCGAAAACACACGAGCATACACGAATCTTGCCAACTGGACTCGTTTGTCAAAAATTCTGCTACTTATCTCACAGAGAACTGAAATCTTAGAATCCGATGTTTTGAGATAAGATACCGCATATATTAGATTGATAAAATATCAGATTTAAATACACAGTAAAATGAAATATTAAAATTAAGGTAGAAAAATGTTATGCTTAGAAAGTTAACATTAAGTCTGAACGAATCTGATATTGTAAGCTACGTGTACATAGTAAGAAATCTAGAATCTTTTTAAACCCTTTTTATTATTTGAATCTTTAGCAGTAATTGTCCTTTACATTAAAATTGCTTTCAAACAAATATTTAGGACAGTGTTCAGTGTTTTTGCAATAAAATGTAATGTATTTGACTATAATGAGTTAATTTTGTGTTTTTAACACTTATTTCCACCTCTTGCAGTGAAGACTGGACGTATAAAATAAATTATTTTCAACAAAAGTTTAATTTCTTAAACTCTTATTTCCACCTCTTGCAGTGAAGATTGGGCATATATTTTCTGTTCCAGCCCCACTTGGTTATTCTTGCAGTAATGTTTCGTCTTAACAGAAATTATTTCAGAATAACTTTTTATATATTGTTTGAATATTTACAATAACTTGACAGAAATTTAATAGTAAATACGTTCTGAATTCTTTTGTCTTTTAATAACTGTTTTCCACCTCTTGCAGTTAATATTATAAATATAGATTATGAAAATTTATTTGGTATTACTCTTACGAAATCTAACATCACACAGATGCAATACTGGTTTTATTAAGGGAGTTATAGAAAAATCTGAATTTTCAAAAATCTTTCCTCCGATGTATCACCTCTGTAACAGCTAAAATATACAGTTTTTCCCCCTTATTTAAAATAGGTAATTTATTATCTCCCACTCAACCCTCGACAATTGTTTTCATGCAAATGCACATGCCATTATAAACTTAAATCTAAAGTGGAAGAAAACCATCTAATTTTTTTATTTAGGCAAACAGGCATGTAGTTATTCCGTATGGAGTGTTCGTTTATTTATCAGTAATATATAACATTCATTTCCTTATATATTATAATTAATTTTTCTAGTTCAAGTTATTTGGCATAGTATAATTTATTCTTGTTATAAGTACATTTGTCACAAAGCTAAACAGACCATTTTACTGAACTATTATTTAAATATATTATAATAATTGGATACAAAAAAAAAATTTAATATATGTTTCTTAAAACTGTGTATTATTCACTAATATTTATTTTAATTTTTTTGATAGTGTCGAGATTTGAACCATCTCAACCAGCTCAGAAAATAACTGCTCTATCAATCGAGCTACCGATGCTGTCATAAATTTTTGATAGAGATAATAATAATATCAGTATGTGCCATTATATCTTCTTATTGTTTTTAATTGATTTTAGTCGTCATGAATATAGATTACATATTTCTGACAGTGAATTATACATCAACATCATTAAATGCATCGTCTTCCACATTCATAGTAGGAACTCGTAAATAAACAGGTCTGTTTAGAACTAGAATATGTAATCAACATTCAAAAACAAACCCTAGAATTATTTAAAACACATATCAAATTAATACGGCACTTCATACAGTATTTATATAAGTTTAAAAATACGAGGTTTACAAGAAGCAGCCATTTTCTTCACTGCACTCTGAACAAGCAATTGCTTGAGATATGTCTGCAGTGGTCTTGGCCAAGACGGTCTTATTTGTGTTCATAAGCAATGTCTCAGTGACTATGAAACATACTCCTGCGATGGTGTTCTCAAGCAACAACTATGAGACAGGAAAATGCTCTCTCAGAAACAAGAAATATGGGACAACCATAAGATCGTCTTCATCAAGACTGTCTTGTTTTTGATCACTTGAGACAATCTCAAGAAACATCTATAGCACACAAACATTTAAAAACGAATGCATATAAGAATTTCTTGACGAAGGAATTGCTCAAGACATAAATATGAATACCACCCTTAGACACTCAGTACGTAAGTGGTGGTGAACGACATTAAAAAATTAATAAAAGTATTGGATATCACACATAAAGATCAAGTCATTATAGATTATTTATGGCGTATGTGAAAGCACACTATAACCTTTAGGGCTTTTGATAAAATTACAGCGTATTTTAATAAGCCTCTGAGGCTACCTTGTTTAAGAAATTTATTTTTTTGAAATTCAAACGACAGTTTCTAAACAAATGGAAGATGTTGCCTTTTTCAGGATGTTATTTTACCCTCTTTGCGCTCTAAATAACCTATCAGCTATTAAACCTACCTTTTACCCTAAAATTATATTATTCAGTATTCAGATATTCCTAGTAGTCAAATATAAGAACAAACATTCCTCTTTCGAGTCACCTCAAAGAATAAGCATGACTTGTTCTTACAAAAACTACTCATTACAAACTGAAAATGTAGTGAGACGTCATAAGTTTTGGTTTTGCTATTTTTATTGGTTGTTTTAACAATGGATTTGGCCCCCAGCATTAGTAACATAAATGTGTAGATTGGACAAAACTTTAACTGTCAAAATATTTGAAAATAGTTTCTTTACTAAAAAGTAGGAAAAAAAAAGTAGGCCTACACATGTAGAATATCCATAAGTTAGTTTGGGTTCAATAATGCAATGTAGCCTAACAGGAGTAATTTGTGACCTCAAATATTTGTGCAGTTTCTCATTCTGTGTATTTTGAGGTGCTTACTTATAAATAAATTTTAAAATTGTGTGTTAAGGCTTAGCTGAACATATTTGAAATCCCTGCTTACTATCTGATCTTGTTTTAAATCATTCTGCTCAACGGCGAAACTTACGTACTGAGACATGTCCATACACTATTGCGGAGAAATGTTAAAATATTGCAAACTTTAAAATGTTTCTGACATATTAATTATTATTACTCTTGTTCACATAGAGCAAATATACCGATTACAGGAGCAAGCAATTTAAATATTATACTTTATATAAGACGATATGACGTTATTGCACTAAACTATACTACTCCGCTCTCATTGACAACTTGACCGGATGTTTACTAAATAAGTTTACGTTATATGCATTTATGGGCAGGAGTTATTTAAAGGGTGAATTTCAAAAATGTTAATTAATGGTCTGCCATCACAAAAACCTTTACTTGCCTATAACTGTGTAGCTTAAAATTTATTTTAAACCAATATTTTTAGCATGTGCATATGATTTATCGGTAGGCCTGTAAGTATATTAATCAAATTATATAACCACTTTCTGCTGTATAATTATTTACAGAAACCTCTAAAATATATTTTATTTAAAAAATACTGCTGTGTGTCTTGATTGTAACTCAAACCACTTTCAAGAGCCATGTCACCAAAAATAAATTAAAAACTTATTTGATTGAAATACTAACTAAATGCGTGGCTAAAGTATTTTGTTAGATAACATTCATTCATTATCTTTAAAAAATGAGATTTGAATCGTTGGCCAATAAAATATCTTACCGAAGGCCATTTATTAAATTAACGAATCTTGACGATTTGCTCCTAATTTGCGTTCTTTAATTATTCACTTTAGCAAATTATTGCGTTTAGTTATACTAAAGAGTAAAACCATTTTCTTATTGCTTAGGTACATGTTTATCACTCTTCCACAAGCTGTTGCGCTTCACACTGAAAGCCACTGTCTGGCTTGTCTAGCAGCAAAAGGAAACGCAGGTAGCTGAAGTCTTCGAACAGAAGGCAGGGATGATTGACCGCACTTCCAAGAATGCCCCTCCTGCTAGGTTTACTTTTGGCAACATGGCATCCCGCCCCTTTCATGCTACGGGACTCAGGAGATTATCTTCCACGGGAATGCCCGAGCCTAATAGAAAGAGAGGTCCCACGCAGGACAGAGACGGAGATAAGACCGACCTTTTCTACCTGAACAATACCACTAGCGCAGACACTCGGAATTCTCCAACAGTGGAGCGGGTCGGGTGCCGTTAAGTGTATACTTATTGGGAGAAAAAGCAACCAATGTCGGATTTTATTGAAAAACTAAAAAAAAAAAAATAACTTACATGGGTTAGGTTAATTCTTTTTTTTTTTTTTTTTTTTTTTTCAAAAAAGCCCGGGTCTACCCAACCATGATTGACAATGCTAAAGCATCCCTCTCTTTTGGCAAAGGCCATGGGTTTGATCTCAACATATCTCTGCATACACCTAACTCATGAGCGTACAGTCAGTAGTATAAATGCTTGCGTTTTTAACAAAATCAACAATTTTAAAAAAAGTTTTTCCTTTTTTGATTTTTTAAAATCATTTATTGAATTATTTATGAAATGAATTTTAACTCGAAATTATTACATTTGTAATGGGAATTATGTTTTTTTGGCCAAAATTGCATATTGTCCTTAATACACGATTATACTACTTAAACAAAAATGTAAGGGAGTGTATCAATAACTGCCAGTGATGTGTAAACAAGCAAATTCACTTGTTCTCGTGTTGTTTATAATGCAAATAATGTTTTCTACAACGAATTTTATTAAAATACTGTACCTCTCTTTAGAACTCACTTAGCAGTTTAAACTTTAAATTTTCCGCACACGTTATATTTCAATGGTATTACTAAAATATTAACCTAAAATATTATAAAACACACTATAAAACTAAGTAAAAGTTTTATAATTGATTTTGTTAAAAGGACTGAACCTAGTCTGTAAATAATTACTACCTACAAAAAACTGAACCTTATTAAGCTTACTCATTATTTTTGATATTTTTATATTAAAATGTTGTTGAATAAAGCTTAAAAAAATTCCCGTGATGAGATACGAACCACATACTCTGATGTTAACAAGTGCTACTGAGCCCGTTTACATAGCGCAAGGAGAATATTTTATACTATTTGTTGTAAGGCGACTAAGCCACAGTTTAAAATTATTGATAAATATAACAAACACTTTAATAAATACGAATTTTATTAAAAATAATGTCTTTTAATATTATGCAAATCAAATTTTTTTTCTCATATGTATGAAACGATAAAAATATTTTTAATGAAGAACATCTTAACAAATAACGTTGCGTGTTAATTGTTTCTGGTCATTCAATTATCTTCCTTGCTGTGAATTCGATTAAATATAGGTAAATCTTCACTTGACTTGCAACTTTTCATCGTGACAAAGCCACATGCAGTTGGCCGTGTGAAAATAGTGGTGTCTCCAAATTGATGTGAACGTTGTAAAAACGGCTGTTCTCGAATTTTTTTTATCGTGATAGCGTACGCAGGTAAACGGAAATTGGCGGCGTTTTAATACGAACGGTAATAATGTGTCGTTTGGAGAAGATAAATACTGGGAATTAGAACTATATATGTTTGTGAGTGAATGTTGAAATGATGTACATCATTGATGTTGTCTCTTATCGAATTTCGTTCAAGTTCTTCCATAACATATCGAGTTCCATTGCAATGTCCTTTCTTAGAATTAAAGTTTCTCAGCAACACGATGATATCCTCCTTAAGTAACAATACATGATGTGGCATGTCAGATGGAGTTTGCTCATTTGGGAATTAAACATGAAAATGGAATGTTTCATTTGGATATTCACTGACAGTAGAATCGTCGATATGATAGATTTGAAAGTTACAATCAATCAAATAGAATTTCTTCCTTTTAATATTTTTTTCGTGTTCGCGCATGTGTCTGCACGGCAATTACTTATTATTAAAGTTATTGCTTTGAAATTTTCTGCAAATAGCCTTAATTGTCCCAATCAAGTCTCCAGTTGATATACAATTTTCATGGGAATTTCAAAAAATGTCTTCTTCATACAGTCCTGCTAGCCGAGGCAATTTTTCCATTCCAATTTTGAGAAGCCAATTACTCCGCGTGTTTGTTGAGAGTAAATTGCTTGACATCATCCCACAGTGGACTCGATTTAACGCAGCACTCCATTATGCCTGTACGCATGCTTCTGGGAACGACTGGAAGCGTTTGTCAAAAATTGCCACCGACAACTATTTATTGTTTTGCTTCAACAAATTCGCATCCGTTTTAAGAATTTCGAAAGACAAGCGAACTGTGTATGTGTAAATAATATCAAGCGTAAATGTATTTTTAGGTATAGCATCAAAACCAAGCTAACAAGGCCCACAAAAAAACAATACTAAAGGTTTATTAAATTTTTCTTTAATTAAAATTACCATACTTAACATAATAGAAGTTGTGTATATATATATATATATATATATATATATATATATACATACATATATATATATATAAACTTAGATCAGGCAAAAGAGCACTGAGTGCTGGAGTGTCTTGTTGTATATACCAAAAATTAAAAGAGAAAATTTGTGAAAAATAAAAACCTATTGAATTGAATTAAATTTAATAATTTCTTTCAAAGCTTGTTGATGCAACGTAATCCGTTTCTCAGCAAATTTCGTGACACTAATCAATCGAAATGAGAGAAGTTGTTTTGCAAATGATCAGCTTCAGGTGAATTAAGTTGCATAGATGAGACTGATGTATCAAGCAATGGAACTGGAAGGTTGAAGCCGCTGTGAACTCTCCTTCTACACTTTTGAAACCTACTGAAGAATAAAAGATAAATTACTTTTTTTTCATTACATATTAAAGTCATACAAACCAAAAAGTAAAGAATATTAAAACACCAAATCACATACATAATTTTAAGACAGAAAAATTAAAGAAAAATAATTCACACTTGAGGGAAGATAATTGGCATACATATGGTAAGACTCGTCAGCTGTTAAAACATTGCAAACTAAGCCACGGCTTCATTATTTATCACTTTAAAAAAAATTGGTTGTCTGTAAAGTCGGTTTACGGACGATAGTTTAACGTGACAAAGTCATAACAAAACATATAAGAAATGATTGCATTCTTTTATGAATAAAATTGAATCATTTTTATTGAATTATTACTCTTTTGTATGGATACAAAGAAGAAGTTAAATGAAATCTACATTTTAATTGATAAATTTAATTTTATTTGCACTCATTAATTCTAATATGTTCATTACTTTAACGAAGAAATTATTTTAACTATAACTTTTATTCATGTTCGCTATTTAACTTCTTCCAATCTGTGTTATTCTGTTAAGGATAGTACGATGATAGGAAAAGTAGGAAACGAATGGGAGTGTTTCAAGTTTAATGTGCCTCGACAAAGTCAAATCGACGGTTGTTCCAATCGAGTGGAAGAGAGACAGATGCGGCGCAAGCGTACAATGAGCGTGACGGGACAATGTGTGTAACGGGACAACGAGTCATCCTTTATCGTGCGTGCAGCCGGCTTCCATCGATTTATTAGACGTTGTCACATCAAAAAGAAAAATTCCCAGTGTGGGATGTGGCGTACCCCTTTAACGTGAGGTGAGCTTGCAGGGGCGTTTGAAATGTGGGGCGGACATCTGTAGGTTCAGAAGAGTCGGTTGTGGCAGAACCCCCCCCCCCCCCTTACTACTCCTTCACATCCCCCTGGGTTCGCGATGCATTGTGTTCCCTCCCGAACCGCGAGCCGTGACAGGTCACCTAGGGAGAGAGTGCTAGGCGGGGGGAGAGGAAACTCGCCCCAATGGTTCTCTCGCTACGTCACGCTCTCACGAAGCGGCGAGGTCAAACTCTTCCCCGCACGCACCGCTCGATGTTTACGGCTTCGTTGGGTTTGCTGCTTTAGGAACGACATCCACGCGATACTTTACACAGTCACAACTTGCCACAATCCTAATGGTCCAGGAAAATTTTTTGACGTGACAACGTCTAATAAAAAGCTGAACGCCGGCTGCACACACGAAAAAGGATAACTCATTGTCCCGTTATGCTCATTGTCCCGTTATGCTCATTGTCCCGTTATGCTCATTGTCCCGTTGCGCTTCGTCCCGTTACGCTCATTTTACGCTTGCGCCGCATCTATCTCTCTTCCACTCGATTGGAACAACCATCGATTTGACTTTTTCGAGGCACATTAAACTTGAAACACTCCCATTCGTTTCCTACTTTACCTATCATCGTCCTAACCTTAACAGAATAACACAGATTGGAAGAAGTTTAATAGCAAACATGTATAAAAGTTATAGTTAAAATAATCTCTTCGTTAAAGTAATAAACATATTTGAATTAATGAGTGCAAATAAAGGAAATTTATCAATTAAATTGTAGCTTTCATTTTACTCCTTCTTTGTATCCATACAAAATAGTGATAATTCAATAATAATGGTTCAATTTTATTCATAAAAAGTATGCAATCATTTCATCAATGTTTTGTTATGACTTTGTCACGTTGAACTATCGTCCGTAAACAGACTTTACAGACAACCAATTTTTTTTTGTAAAAAAGCTTAATTTTGTAAATCGTCAAACTCGACCATGCTTAGTAACATACTAAATGTTTACCACCGTACAACTTGTGCGTCACACCGAAAACATGCAGTAAATTCTCCTTACGACAGCGTCCGTTAAAAAGTTTCCCATAAACGCAGTTCCTACCGCAGACACTCGACAAGGCTTTCAAAATAACACAAAATCCTTATCCTACAAAACCATGTAAAAAAAATGTTTCGAAGTCGAATAGGGGAGCGAGGGGCTTGTTGTAACAGGGGTAAGTATAGTAACAGGCTCTTTGCACTAGGATCTTAAACTTTATTAGCGTATTTCTTTGACTCGATGTGACCTATAGACCGCGCCGCATCATGCTGCCATAGCCAGTGTCCGGCCGGCCGGCGCAGTGAGCGGAAGTGTGCACGCGCTTCATTTTAGCCACGTAATATAAAATTGTACTGTCGTAAAATTTTGTGTTTGCGTTATTATTATCGACTAATTTCAAACTTTCTATATCTTATTTACATTCAAATTTATCTATATCTGATAATGTGTAACCGTTTTTAATATTGCTAAATTGTTTAAATAGTTATCTTGATAAATGTTAAAAATCATACCATGGGGTTAGTTGTAAAAAAATCCCGGGGCTTGTTGTAACGTGTTACAATATGCCCTAAGTTATGATGTAGATACCTACTTATTTTTTTTCCTTTCTTCTAGAATGAGGGTGTATAAAAGAAAGTCAGAGCGGGCAACACAAAGCCAAGAAGTGTACGAGTTAGCGGTAGCTGAAGTTTTAGAAAAAAAATGCAGTATTCGGAAAGCTAGTATTGTCTGGTATGTGGTGAACCTTACACAGATTCAAATAAAGATGATTGGGTCGAGTGTATCATTTGTAAGATGTGGGCACATGTAGGATGTGTTACAGGAGACACTATATCTTTTATTTGTATTAATTGTAGCTCAGATGAAGACTGAATTTAATTATAATGAAACCCACCAAATGTTGATTCTTATATTATTGCAATACTTTGTTAAATAGATATTAAAAAGAGATAATTACGAAGCATACCTTAGATATAAATAATTTAATTACTTACTGTGCTTTAAAAGTGCCATGATGATTATAAGTAGTGTTTAACTAAATAAAACAGTTAATTACTATTTAGGTGTTGATTACTTAAAAAGTGTATTTAAGTTGATTTTTGATAAGAATTACATAATACCTACTTTAGAAAGATGTCAATTTTGTTAAAAATAAACAAAGAATAAATGATTAGAGGTATTATTGTTGTTTTATTTGTCGTTACAACTTGCCCCAAGCACGAGGTAAGTTGTAACACCGCACTTCTTCTAGAAAATAATTGATTGTAAAATAATGACCAATAGTTATGGTATTATTTTTACTTGATTTGGTAGAGGAAGAGTTACAGCATCCATCCATTTTTATTTAGTAGCAATTTAATAAATGGATCTCAAGATATATTAGTTTTCATTAAAACTGTTACAAGCAGCCCCTCGCTCCTCTACTAATGTGAAATAAAAATCAATTAAAGTTACTAATGATGTTTTTTTCAATCACTCCTTGTAATAAAATTATTATTTACATGCAAATGAAAGGTGAAAATGTGAAAATAGTCTTTGTGAAGGTTTTTGCCTATTCCTTGAGCTTTAAGGCGGCCTGATTGTAAAGTATCTAGCGCAATTAGTTGAATCTCTAGAGTAGTCGAGGCGCCGGAGTGTGTACCGTCCTGTGGTATTTCTCCGCCAGCAGCAAGCTAGCGCGACGTGTGTTACTCGCGACCCTGGTGGCCCAGTTTACAAGTTAGCGAATTAATTTGGTTTAAGAAATGCTGCAAATATATCAAGTGTATTCGAATACTATATTTTCGAGTTAAAAAAACGCATGTAGGCTAAAATAATATTTTCATAAATTTACTTCTGTGAAGTACTTTTAATACGGCTCAATAAAATTGCAATGTGCCTATTTTTTTAATTACTTGTCAACAAGAACACCCTTAAATCCGAGTTTAAAAATTATGTATGAAAATATATAAAAAAATTCAGGTAGGCTTTTTTTCATAAAGATATATTTAATTGTTTATTTTTAATTTGGCTGGTATCTGGAATGGGAGGACGGAATCACTAGTAATAAGGTTCACAGTCGTATACTCCAGGGGTCGAACATGACCTCACATTTCAGATAAATTATGAAATCATACGAGAAGAGGTTTTCGTATGTAAATTATCAAGAAAAATTGCTTTATTTAGGATTAAAATCATTATTTATAAAACTAAGTAGTGTATAATAGTATGTCCTGCGGCTGGGTTCTGGGTCCGGAGCCAGAGCCGACGACCGCCATCTTGGATTTTAAAGTCATTGCGGCCATATTGGATGCCCTTGATTGATTCTTAAAATTTTACCTTGAATTTCACCTCTACCGCCATCTTCAATGCTTACAATTTCCGCCATCTTGCTTTATAGAACATCCCGGAATCTTGAATATTAGAACGTAGCAATTTTCTTTACGGCCAGCATATTGGATGTGCATGACGTCACCGTTGCACTTTTTATTACGGACACCATATTGTAAATTTATAACTATTATCTAATTTTAATGGAAAAAAATAAAAATAAAAATTATAAATATATAATCAATATAATATTTATATAAAGAACTTCCGCAAAATTTTAAATAGTCCGTCGTCTTAAAAACTGTATTTTTAAGCTAAAAATTGTAAAAAAAATTAATTTATGAAAAGAATAAATAAATATAATTTTAATGCAAAGAACTTACACCATTTTGAAAAGTATCCACCGTCTTTAAAATCCGTAATAATTATCCGCTTTTAAAGACGAAATTTTTATATTTATAAAAAATATATAATTTAGTACGATTTAAAAATTTGACAGATGAACTTTGACCTTGAAATTTGTCCTTGACTTTGAACTTTGTCCTTTAAGTTGACCTTTGACAAAATTGACCTTGACTTTTCCATTTGACCTTGTTTTTGGCATTTTACCATGACTTTAACATTTGACATTGAACTTGACATTTTTACATCAACTTGACATTTGACATTGAACTTGGCCTTTGGCCTTTGACCTTGACCACGATCCTTTACTCTAATCTCAGACGCCACATTGAATTTAACCATCTTGGATCCAAGCACTCCAATCCCAAAATGTTGAAATACTCCTTGCTGCCGCCATATTGAAATTCAAAATTTCCAATTTTGATAAAAATATATATATAAAAAATTAAATAATAAAATTAAATGAAATAATTATGAAAACATCTTTGGTATGAACCCGGCGAGGTAAATCGATTAAAAATGGCAACAGATCCTTTCTCCACAGAAGACACAGACAGACTGACCTCCCACCACTAATGCCAAGAGAGATATAAGGCCATCCAGTATGACGTCATGACAGCCATCTTTTTTCCGTCTACCGGAGATCGCTGCCGACATGCTAGAGTGTGCAGCAGCTATATTAGTTTCATTTGCCCTCACTAGAGTGCAGGAATAATTTATTGCCAGGACGCCTCGCAATCCTGAAATCTGCCTGCCAACTTGAAAATCTCTAATAACTAAGCGAAGAATTATTTATTTGTAAATTTATTTGTAAATTTATTTGTAAATTTGTTGTTTTATTTCTTGAACCTGTATTTTTTTTTGGTAATTTTTTTTGCATTAATCAAGAAACGAACTTAGGGGAATGATTTTTTTTTTTTAATATTTTCGGATTTTTTCCCGAATGCCTCGCTTAACAATTAAAGATTTTCAAGTTGGATCATTTTTTTTATGTGCTTCGGATTTTTATGTCCTTGACTGAGATAAAAAAAAAGACTTATTTTTTTTTACTTAATCCATTTATATGCTTCCTTTAATATTAAAATTCTGAAAGTTTTCATAGATGAATGTGTGTAATACTGTTTATATATATATATATATATATATATATAGTTTATAGAGGGTATACGTTTAAAACTGGTTAAATGGAAAGCATTTTAATGGACTGCTGTATTTCGCTGTCATCTAGGACTTAACTGCAC